>NC_048298.1:198070563-198080071 GCF_013100865.1 Trachemys scripta elegans | reverse complement strand
CAAAAACAACAAGGAGTCTGGTGGCACCTTAAAGACTAACAGATTTATTTGGGCATAAGCTTTCGTGAGTAAAAACCTCACTTCTTGATCCGAAGAAGTGAGGTTTTTACTCACGAAAGCTTATGCCCAAATAAATCTGTTAGTCTTTAAGGTGCCACCAGACTCCTTGTTGTTTTTGTAGATACAGACTAACACGGCTACCCCCTGATACTTTCCTGTTCTTCGTCATGCTAAAGTCCAGCGATCCATTACAAAAAGATTTTCGTAGCAGTGTGCTTCTTGGGCAGGAAGCAAATCATCTTTAAATATGGACAACTAAAATGAGGTATGTTTTTTTTTTTTTATATATCCTCCATTTTCCCCTGGGCATCAAGGCGTGGAGAAGGCTTCTGCCAATAAAAAGGAGAGAGAGAGAGAAAATGTCATTGGCTAAAGACTGGATGACCAGAATATAGAATCTGGTGAATTTATATACTGATGACCATGCGGCTGCCTAGTTGACCTCATTACAAAAGCTCTCCCCTGAGTCCATCAGTGCTCCTAAGGATACTCTCATGCTTGTCACAAGGAAGAATATTTCTTGAATTTACTTGGGGAATGAGTACTGTAAACGTTGTGAAAACAATTTGTCTAAATTAAAAAAAAAAATAGGGGTTCTCATCCAAGAAAGCTACCAGCCTCAGAAACTCCTCTGACTGGAGAGAGTTGCTTGCAGGAAGTCTGCTCTAATGGATAGGAAGTATAACGACCCTACCTGTAAGGGTTCAATCTGAGTAGTGCTGTAAGGAGCAGAAGGAGATTCCATGGTTGTTTTCTATGACCTTGTGGCATTAGAATAAATGATTGGAATAAGAGTTTAGATTAAATTAAGTGATTTCCCAGAGGAAGGATTTCATGTTGAGATTTGTACAAAACTTTCTTTTAGTATATATGCTGAGAATATTAGACTCCAGAGATTTGACCTTTTTGCTTGTACACTTTTATAGACCTGCAAGAGAGCAGAACTCAAGGCTATGTTTCGCTTACTTCACCTAGGAGTTACTCTATGAAGTTTGCAGCAGCCAGCAGACTATGTTCTACTTGTTGACCAATAATTGCTTCATGCAAGTATCTATTTTGGGCCTGTCTGGTCCTGGATGGAAGATTGTCTTTTTTGTAATAGCAGGCCGCCTCTGTGAGGTAGAGATCTCAAAAGGTCCAGTGTTAAGTTAATCAGGCCTCAGAGCCATAGCTTTTTTTATCCACAAAGGCATAAACCTTTATCACTGGCATTCTCTCCTCCCTATCTTTGTATGGTCCTGGGGAGCAATGGAAAAGGTGGGAAGGCAGAGATGTTGCCCAGTTTTGTGAGGTGATTCCCCACTTCGTTGCTGTCGTGAGAACTCTGGGTCCTGGTTTTCCTAATGTAGATGAGACCTTTTAGTGCCATTTGCCAGCAGTTTTCCTCCTCTTCCCAGAAGTGATATTAGTCTTGTATCAAGGAAGGGCTGCTTGCTAGTCTCAGCCATCTATTACTACTTAGCAAGGACAGTGAGGATCATGAAAGCAGGAACCAGTGTTATCTAGGAAGTGTTTGGAGTCTTAGTGTTATCAAGCAGAATACGGATGCATGTTTCACAGCAGGAAACATGGCTGGCACTGAAGCCCTGGAACATTATTTAGAAATATGCTTTTTAGCATTCTGCATTCTGAGTCTCAGCATAACCTTAAAAATAAAATTATGCTGGTTTTATATGTGGTTTATGCTGAGCTGTATCACTAGTATTAAAATTATACCCCTTCTTGTTCAAAACTGCTGCATTTGCTGTTTTCCCCCTCCTTGCTTTATCCTGTAATCAAAGTACTGCTTTGAGAAACTAACTATATAGAACATTCAGTTCCATTATGTAATCTTGCTTTCATTTATGCTACACCACACGATAACTTTAAAATATTACCGCTAATGCAAAGCTGAAGAAGGAAAAATAGAAGTCTTAGTCATAGAAATTTTCAGATAATTTTTTTTCTCCCTACTAACCATGGTCATATACTAAGGTACTTTATATGCTAGAGAAGGACACAAGCTAAACAGGATTGCTGCATCAGGTAATTGATCTTCTCTAGAAATCCAATCTGTGTGGGATTCTTATTCCTGGGCCTTGCCTCTTTTAGCAGAAGGCAGACAGGACTCTCTAATCCCTTAGGGTATGTCTACACTGCAATTAAAATCCTGTGGCTGGCCTGGGTCAGCTGACTCGGGCTTACGAAACTCAGACTAAGGGACTGTTTAATTGCGGTGTAGACATTTGCGCTCGGGTTAGAGCCTGAGCTTTGGGCCCTTCCCCCCCATAGGGTCCTAGAGCCAGGGCTCCAGCCTGAGCCCGGATGACTACACTGCAATTAAATAACCTCTTGGTCTGAGCCCTGTGAGTACGTGTCAACTGACAAGGGCCAGCCATGGGCTTTTAATTGAAGTGTAGCCAGACATACCCATAAGGTTTCATGTTCCTAGCTGGCAGCATGAGGCCATGCCCACATTAGGGAAAATGTATCTTTAACATGTTAGCTAATAGGTGTTCATGTTCTAGTGTAGAAGCGGCAAGTTGTAGTTTTAATTTGCTAGTTGGTTGAGGAAACAGTAGGTGGAGCCCAAGAAGTTATCTCAAGCAACTAAAATGTGTTGAAACTACAACTTGCTTTGTTTATGCTATGATATCATATTTACAAATACAAGATGTATTTGTTTCATAGTGCAGATAAGGCGTTAATGGGCAGGCGCTGATAGACTTTGACAATTGATTTCTGATTTGGCCCTGATGGATCAGATCTTCTCCTGCTGAGGGCTCTGGAGATGAGTATCTTAGGTACCCATCTGAACAGGGAGCTACTGGCTGTCTGCTCATGACATCAAAAAGTTACCACGTTGGTGCCATTTCCTTCCACTAGTGAACAGAGCTGGTCAAAATTTTTTAACCAAAATTTTTACTGACAAAAAATGGGAAAAATTTCCCCCAAAACTTTTTTTTTTGTCATTTAGAAATTTCCCATGCAAAATCAAATTTCAAAGAAAAAACTCAAAATGAAAATTTCTTGTACAAAATTATTTGTAGGGAGGGAACTTTTTGTTATTAACTGGCCCTACTAGTGAGGGGGACATGTGACTGGCCATACTGGGTCAGACCAGTGGTCCATTTAGCCCAGTATCCTGTCTTCTTTGCCAAATGCTTCAGAGGGAAGGATCAGAATCAGGCAATTTAAAGATTGATCCATCTCCTGTCATCCAGTCCCAGCTTCTGTCAGTCAGAGATTTAGAGACACCCAGAACATGGGATTGTGTCCCTGACCATTTTGGCTAATAGCCATTAATGGACATATCCTCCATGAACTTATCTAATTCTTTTCTGAATCCAATTATACTTTTGGCCTTCACAGCATCCCCTGGCAATATGTTCCACAGGCTGACTGTGTGTTGTGCGAAGAACTACTTCCTTATGTTTGTTTTAAACCTGCATGATCTTCTGTTTGTCTTTCGGTTCTCAAAAGTCTTGGCAAAGCTCAAGGGAGACGAGATTCATTGGTCCAAATGAGTCCGCAGAGGCCCAGAGAAGTACAATTCCTGGCTGTATTTCAGAGGGCCAAAGCTGGTCCAATCAGGCGGAGAGCCTGGCCTTGGATGATCACTCAGAATAAAGGTACCTTGCTCCATCCCAGTCCAGGTGCTCGGCTCCTGAGAGCATAGAGCGGCATAGTTATGGTATTACCAAGCATGTGATTAATGCCGTTGTGGGCTCTTCAAAGACAGAGGGACTTACAACTGTAAGCAAAAAAAGTTTGCAGTGTTATGTGAACCGGCCAATGTGGACTCTTTTACTTGCTTTAGGGGAGCTAAAGAAAAGCCACCAAAAAACTGCTTGACGACTCAAACACATAGAAAAAGTAAAGTTTAAAGCCAAACTCCATGTTGGTTCACCTGGAAGCTATATTGGCCGATCAAGAACTAGTTGAATGCAAATCACTGCTTCTACAACCTCTTGTCAAATTAACTGGGGCTAGATGCTCTTGAAACCACCCTATCTGCATTAAAAAAGAAATCCTGCATCATAGGATTAATGTTGTCCTAAAGCTGATGAAAGCTCTCTTTAAGTCATCTGTGAGCTCAGCTTTCTTACATGGAAGGTCATTTTCCTTGTGGCAATAACTTCAGCTTGTAGAATGAGTGCCTTTCAGGCTCCACTGACCTTCTAAAAAGTTATACAAGGACAAAGTGGAGTTGAGAATTCTCAGTATTTCCTTTCCAGGGAGATTTCAGAATCGCACTGTAATGAGCTGCTTGTTCTGCCAACATTCTTCCCATGTTCACCTGCCCACTCTGGTGAAGCTATTTCCCACAGGTTTGACATTAGAAGTCCTTGGGGTTCTGCTTGGAGTAGACTAAAGCCCTTGTTGATATGACACCAATTCCCTGGGCAATGCTGTCACTAAGAGGGCCATGTCTAAATGGTTGATTGCATCTCTTGCTGCTGTAATTCAGTGGTTTTCAACCTTTTTTCATTTGCGGAGCCCTTTGGAAATCTTAGACATAGTCTGTGGATCCTCGGGTTGAAGACCACTGCTCTAACCTAACTGGCCTGAAGCTGGAAGGCTACTTCAAGGCTCTTTTGATCTGAGGCACTGTGGCTTCTGCTGCTTGCCTCAGGGAGTTTTCCACTTCAGACATCTGCAAGGCAGTTATATGGTTCTTGTTCCATATATTTGCAAAGCAATATTGCTTGGACTGAGTCTTTAGGGAGGAATCCTACTTTAGTCTCTCAATTCTAAGGACACCATTTTTGAAACAGGGAAGTCCAAATTTTGTAAGTCTGTTATTTAAGATGGGCAAATGTTTGAGCTTGTTTTTGTGGCTGCGTCTTACAGACTATTGAAGTGTGTTGTACTGTACTGAAGTGAAATATTCACATGTTGGAAGGTATCTTACTTATTTATTAATATTGATTGTTTAGATTATTGATATTACACTTGTTATTGCTGTGTATTGCATCTGTGATGGTTGCATTGTTTCTTCTATGATTGCTCTCAATTGTCTTGCTCTGTCCTGCACTGAAGGTACCTTTAGAGAATGGACCTGCTTATTTAAAAATTATCATGTCACAGGATCTAACTAACCTCCTCTGTTTGGAGGGGAACTTTTTTGAGGTGGTGTTCAATTCACGATTCGCTGTTATTGTCACAGTCAGTTGCACCTGTACTCCCCAACTATGCTAGGCTTCAGGCTCTCCTGGCCATCCACTCTCTTAAATGGAGACACACGTCTGACTCCCGTCTGATCAGCGTATTTCTAGGTTGCACAGTCCCCTGACTATATTTTGGATCCCGGCAGGACACTTTGCCTAAGCATGACAGCTTACTTTTACTTCAGAGACCAATATAAGGTACCACAAAGCGCTTCCCACTCAAGCCTATTTTATTCTTAATGGAAAAGCACTACAGAGGAAATGTTTAAAGCAATAAAAGAACCCTTATGCATGCTGCTAAGCTTTCCAGCGATCACCCCAACCCTAACATGGGCTCTGGCAGGAGCAGTCCTTCAAAACTCCTCCACCCGAGGTGTTTCCTTGTGGTTTCAAGTTCATCACAATTTCAGCTCATAGCTAGCATAGTCTTAGGGGGCCTCCATCCTTCCGACCCTTCACCATGGGTGAACCAGGGGTCCTGCCTGTTTGCTGCATCAGGAAGAAGGCTCTGAGCCTGTTCAAAACCAGGCTATTTATCCAAAAATCCTTTTTGTTTGTTTGGTCCCTGGAGAATCCGGTTTGAACTAGACAGCCTCTCCAGGGGTTGCTTCAAAGAGCTGATAACCAGAGGAATTTCATTAGCATCCCTGAAGTTACATGCAGTCTCACAATAACACACAAACAATTGCATTTTTTATACAGTGGACCCCTAAGGCATTGAATGTAATTCAGTAATGCTTATCTTAATTCCATAAAGTTTGTCCAGGATATTGTTATATCTGTCACAGTTATTGCTCTGCCTTCCGAGACACTAATTTTTTTTCACTCATTTTGTGATTGGCTCTCTTTTCCTTGGGGGGCCCCTTGCTTCCTCCTCATCAGAAAATGAGAAGGCGGCTCTCAGGAGGGGCACATAGCCACAAATAGAGTAGGCTAGGGGTGGGGTAGCTTGCCTTCTTCCGCTGCCCTTCTTGCCATAAGATATTATTCAGAACAACTCATCAGGATTCAGAAATGAGTGGACATTTATTTGGATAATAACATAGTTACAGAAATGAGAATTTAAAAATAAATTACAACAGCAGCAAGAACATGGTGTTGCATCCCTGCCCATCATGGCGAATGGGCATTGATGGATCTGTCCTCCATAAACTTACTGAATTTTTTTAACCCAGTTATAGTTTTGGCCTTCACAAAATCCCCTGGCAATGAGTTCCACAGGTTGACTGCATTGTGTATAGAAGTGCTTCCTTTTGTTTATTTTAAGCCAGATACTTATTAATATCATAGGGTGACCCCTGGTTCTTGTGTTACGTGAAAGAGTGAGTAACATTTTCTTTTACACTTTCTCCACGCCAGTCAAAGTTTTATAGACCTCTAGCATATCCCCCCTTAGTTGTCTCTTTTCCAAGCTGAAAAACCCACATACAAGTTTGGAAGGGAGTGGCTCTCACCAAGGAGTAAGTGTACCCATCTGAGTACACAGAGGTCTTCCGGGGGGGCGTACATCAACTCATCTAGATATTTGCCTAGTTTTACAACAGGCTACATAAAAAGCACTGTCAAGTCAGTACAAACTAAAATTTCATACAGACAATGACTTGTTTATGCTGCTCTATATACCATAAATATACAATATTTATATTCCAATCAATTGATTTTATGATTATATGGTAAAAATGAGAACATGAGCAATTTGTCAGTAACCGTGTGCTGTGACACTTTTGTGTTTTTATGTCTGATTTTGTAAGCAAGTAGTTTTAAAGTGAGGTGAAACTTAGAGGTATGCAAGACAATGGACTCCTGAAAGGGGTACAGTGGTTTGGAAAGGTTGAGAACTACCTTCTAAACCAGGGGTGGGCAAACTATGGCCCGGGAGCCGCATCTGGCCCTCCAGACATTTTAATCCAGCCCTCACCCTCCCGCTGAGGAGCGGGGTCTGTGGCTTGCCCTGCTCCGTTGCTCCAGCCGGGGAGCAAGGTCCAGGGCTTACCCCGCTCTGCGAGGCTCTCAGAAGCAGTGGCATGTCCTCCCTCCGGCTCCTACGCATGGGGCAGCCAAGGGGTTCCGCACGCTGCCCCTGCCCCCGCAGCTCCCGTTGACCAGGAACCGCGGCTAATGGTACCTGCAGAGTGGCACCTGTGGACAAGGCAGCACACAGAGCCGCCTGGCTGAGCCTCCGCGTAGGAGCTGGAGTGGGGACATGCCGCTGCTTCTGGAAGGTGCCACCCGGAGCCTGCACTCCTGACCCTCTTCTGCCCTCCGAACCCCTTGGTCCCAGCCCAGAGCACCCTCCTGCACCCCCAACCTCTCATCCCCAGCCCCACCCCAGAGCCTGTACCCCAGCTGGAGCCCTCACCCTGCCCTGCACTCCTGCACCAGCCCAGAGCCCTCTCCTGCATCCTTAAAAACCACATTTCAGGTCTCACCCCAGAGCCCACACCCTCAGCTGGAGCCCTCACCCCCTCCTGTACCCCAAACCCCAATTTCCAAGTATTCATGGCCCGCTATACAATTTCCACACCCAGATGTGGCCCTTGAGCCAAAAAGTTTGACCACCGCTGTTCTAAACCCTCACCCTTCAGGGCACAAGCCAACCTTTGAAGAGGTTAAGAAGGGTCAATGCTAGGTTAATCAGGCCTATTGAGCAACTTATTCCATAACTGCTTATTTGAGGATATATTGCACTTTGCTCTGCAGCCCGTGGTATTGGTCACTGTCAATGACAGGATAAATGAGCTACTGCTCTGCTGTGGTATGGCAATTCTTATGTTTCCTTAGGTACCACATCACTTTAATAGCTCCAGGGGATCTCTCTCTCACTCGGGAGCTGAGAACCAGGAATGAAATCCTTCAGGATGCTATTTTCAGATAAGTAGTTGAATTACGTAACTATCCCTTTTTCTCCACTCTCTCCCATCTCCTGGAAGGGTCTAGCTTGTGAAGTTAGAGGTGAGATTAGAGTCATATTGTTGAGGTTTGAGTGGAAGAGTGAGGTAGGGGTGTGTGTGTGTGTGTGTGGGCAGGGGTGATCCAAGTCACCCTTGAATGTATATGAAGTTATAAATTGTTTGTGCCAATTGGCAAGAGCTTGCTCTCTGCTGGCTTTCTTACTCCTGAGACACCTGAGGCCTGCTGGGCATGCTGCTGCCGGCTCCTCTGGGGAGGTAAGCAGAGGAAGGAGCCATCTCCTGCTGGTGCTCAAGGCATTGAAAGCTACTTCCTGCTTTTGGTTTTTTGATTCTGCAATCCTGTGTTCAGCCCTGTTCCTGAGAAGTAGCCACTTAACTTGTTAGGGGCCTTCTGCTCCTCTCCTTCAAACTGAAACTTTCTCCTAGGAGCCAGTGTGTTGGGTCCTCACTTTCCCACCACATCCCCTCTCCTGTCAGCTGCAGGATTCTGGTTTCTTTCTCCTAGGGTTATCCTATTTCCTCATTAAAAAAGGAGGACACTCCACGGGGCCCTGGCCCTGGCCCTGGCCCCCCATTCCACCTCCTCCCTCCCAGCCGCGAAACAGCTGCCCAAGCGCTACCAACTTCACTGTTTGCCGGGCAGCCTCCAGACCCTGCCCGGGCGCTTCCTCAGAGCAGCCGGAGCCTGGGAGGGGAAGCGCCCCGCCGGGGGCGCAGGGTCTGGAGGTCTGCCTGGCAAACCGTGAAGCCGGTAGCACTTGGGCAGCTCGGCTCTTCAGCTACACAGACTGAGGTGTCTGGGGGGAGCAGCAGCAACCACCACGGAGGAATCCGCCTGCAGCTCGCAGCCTGTGGGAGCCGCAAGGTAAGCAGGGGACTGGGGCAGGGATGCCAGCAAAGCTATTTTTCCGGACATGTTTGGCTTTTTGGCAATTCCCCCTGGACGGGGATTTGAGGACCAAAAAGCTGGACATGTCCGGGGAAAAAACGGACGTATGGTAACCCTACCTAACTGCCCCCCAGGACTCCACCCCCTACCTAAGCCTCCCTGCTCCTTGTCCCCTGACTACCCCCTCCTGAGACTCTCCCCCATCCTAACTGGCCCCCTAAAACCCTACCCCCTACCTGTACCCTGACTGCCCCAACCCTTATCCACCCCTCCACAGACACAAGAGACTCCCACGCCCCATCCAACCACTCTCCCCCCCCAACAGCCCCTCCCCCCCAGAACTCCCGACCCATCTAAACCCCTTTGCTCCCTGTCCCCTGACTGCCCCCTCCTGGGACCCCTGCTCCTAACTGCCCTCCAGAACCCCACCCCCTACCTAAAGCCTCCTTGTTCCTTGTCCTCTAACTGCCCCCCTGATTCTGTCCCCTCCTTTCCCC
>NC_048298.1:197985738-198070544 GCF_013100865.1 Trachemys scripta elegans | reverse complement strand
CCTTACCCCCCCAACCCCCAGACAGCCCCCCCAGAACTCCCGACCCATCCAACCCTCCCCCTGCTCCCTGTCTCTTGACTGCCCCTCCAGAACCTCCCTGCCGCTTCTCTGACCCCCTGGTCCCCTTACCGTGCCGCTCAGAACAGCATGTCAGGCTCCACGCGCAGCCCGACATGCTGCCACACTCCCCCACGGAGCGCATGACCCGATTCCTGCCCTCGCAGAGTGCTGCGGAGCGGCGCGCTGGGCAGGGGGAGGAGCTCCAGACTGCTGGAGGCCCGTTGCGAACGGCCAGATGCAGGGAGGGAGAGAGAGGAGGGGAGTGATCTCAGCTGCAGGGGAGAGGAGGGGGAAGCGGAGGAGGGGCTCTCTCTGGCTGCTGGAGCCCAGTGCAACCATCTGTCCGGCTGCCCTGTCAGCCACCCGCACTCTGCATGGGTAGGGGAAGTCCGGACATTTACAAATTCCCCCTGGAAGCTATTTTTAACTGAGAAAAGCCGGACATGTCCGGGGGAATCTGGACGAATGGTAACCTTACTTTCTCCTGTTACAAGTTGGCTCTTCAGCATACAAGGTCTCCCACTCAAAGCAGTGTACTTGCTTACACTCTTCTGAGACACTCTGTATGATGCCTATTCTGGATTACCTCACGCATCAATCAAGACGTGGAGGGAAGGGCTGTAAACCAAACATAGGTTCCTAAATTAAACTATTTTCTAGCTTTTCTTTAAAACATGAGATTAAAAATCCACTCTGAGTTTAATTTTTTTTTTTTAACATTCACTTTCAAAGATCTGCCTGTGTATCATATGTTAAAGTGTGGCTGAAGTTAGATCAGAAGGGAGTCTCTCTATGACCATTTTCAACCATTCCTAGGCTAGCCTTCCAGGTAAATAGAAATTGCAGAGGTGATTCCTCTTAGAGTCATAGACTTTAAGCCCAGAATGGACCATCCCGATAATCTATTCTGACCTCCTGCACATTGCAGGCCACAGAACCTCACCCTCTCACTCCTACAGTAGGCCCCTTTGGCTGAGATACTGAAGTCCTCAAGATTTAAAGACTCAAGTTACAGAGAATCCACCATTTACTCTAATTCAAATCAGCAAGTGACTCATGCCCCATACTGAAGAGGAAGGTGAAAACTCCCTCAGGGTCTGTGCCAATCTGACTTGGGGTAAAATTCCTTCCTGAATATGGTGACCAGTTAGACCCTAAGCATGTGAGTAAAACCCACCAGCCAGACATTTGAGAAAGGTGGGCTCTGAACACTGGATAGGTGATGGGCCGGTCTACCAAGAAGAAGAGCATATTGGAGAGTTGTTGAGGAATTTCACTGTTGGTGGAAGTAGGGTTTTAACATTTCCAGTTACTTCAACACCATAAGATTGATCTTTTTCTCTTATCAGTGGCCAGGCTCATCACCACTGGTCCACGAATTTCTCATCAGACACATTCTCACTAATTTTGAAGATGGCAACTGAATCATGGGATTATTCTAGAAGAACATTGTAAACATTTGTACTTTAAAATAGTTTTACATAGTGGATACTTACCCAACTTGTAATTTCAGATATGCACTACTTGGATTTCACTGGAACTGTTAATGGACAATGGAACTTGAATGCACTCCATTAAGTTCTTCAGAACAGCTAGAGATTTTAACATGAATTAACATTAATTTTTTTTAATACAGTAGAACTTTGGGGAGAGAGAGCAAAATCAACTGAGCATTGCATTCCAGTAAACAATGCATGAAAGATTATTGATCTAGAAAAATGGAAAGAATTCCCCCTCATATAACTTTCTTTTCTGCTGCAGTAAGTCTTTTTGATAGAGAAAACCTCCAGCATTGCATGCTTCAGATGCTGTTACTGATGCACATTAAACTATGAAATAGCATATTACCTATGTCATAGACATCCTTGTATTCTAGTGGTAACTGGCAGTACTTCTATAGCAAAGTCTCTCTGCATTTCCACTGCAGAGCTGAGAGCAGCCAGGCAACACTCACAAGAGAAGAGGAGTTGATAAGTCAGTCTGTCTTTTTGAGCACATTTTTTGATTGATTCTGGGGGAATCTGAGGTGCTTGTGAATTTGTGCGTGTCATTGAACACAAACAACAAGCATTGGTTATCAGAATAAAGCGGCCGTGGCTCCTGCCTCAGCACTTTTGCTATTGCATTGAAAGGAGGCATGTTGGAGCAGAATGTATTTACCCTGATGCTCGAAGTCTCCTCTCTAGAGTCAAATTAGTTACCATGTGTAGAGAGTTGCCTACCGTTTCCTATTTCAGCCCTGCAGGAGAGAAGGAACTACTATTTATGTACCCGGTCCCATCTTTGGATGGCCCTTATGACTCTGTTGGCTAATGGGGAGTCTCCTTTCATCCCGTTAGTGATCTCCCGTATGAACTACAATGAGTGCAACTCGGCTATAGAAGGGGCGTTAGGCATGAAGTCCTATCATTTGCTCTTCCGGTGCTGTCTTACTCTGTCTCAGTGTTTTGGATGCAGATTCTCCCCATGATGTTATTCCTTTTAAAATCTAAGGGGAGTCACTAGCACGTGTCTAGGGGAGAATCTGACTCCTGAAGTTACTGAAGCATTGTGTGTTTATATGTTGGATTTGTCTGTTTCAGCACTGACAAGAAGTGTGAAGCTCTATATGTTTGACAGAAGAGCAGTCTGCATCTACAGAAGCCAGTGGGAATTGTGCTGTGGAGATTGATAAAAGTGCTGAATAAGGCAGCCATAGCGTGGACTTGTAATGCGTTTATAATGAGGCCCTAGTTATTTATTTTGCCTTTTAAGTATGACAGGCTATCCCTCCTACACACCTATGATTGGACGGCAGCTGTGTGATGTACTCAGCATGCAGTCAGAGAGGCTCTGCAGTCCGGAAAGTCCTGCAGATCATTTTTTGGATCCAATCTGTTTTCCATTGCCCTTGCAATGCATTTGTCCTAATTACATCCAGCAGTTAGCTGGGAAAAGAATTACACAGCATTAAAAAGAAAATTAAAGAGTGGAGGGGAAGTAGCCATTTCACAGAACTTGCTGCAGGCACTATGCAGGAATGTGAACGGTGGTGCAGTGGATGCAGATCAAATCAGTATGACATTGGGCAAACACAAGAATAGCTGTTAGAGTAGAAATTTGGCTGTAATCCAAAGTATGAAAAACTCTTCTGCCCATTGATCATCAAATGACCTCCTGTAGACAGTATTATCTCTTTCTGGGTAGATGAGCTGTCTCTTAGCATGGGAATGTCCAGCAGTCTTGTGTATATACATTACATGGACATGGGTTGGTGAGTGAGAAATCTGCTTGTGGTAACACTGAACGAGTGGCTACTGCTATAACCAACAAACCTAAACGTCATTTGAAAAACAAAACACCAAGTGTGACAAAGTTCCTCCTCTACCTTGGTGGCTCCTGCGCTTATTGGCAGATTTGCTCGCCTCACAGATTCACCATTTGGGTCGGGAAATAGCCCAGAGACCATCCCCTCTGGTAGAAGCCACAGTCCAGGTCAATTCCTCAGGAGTTGGGGGGAACCCGGGCCCGCCCTCTACTCCTGGTTCCAGCCCAGGGCCCTGTGGACTGCAGCAGTCTAGAGTGCCTCTTGGTACAGCTGCGCGACCGCTACAACTCCCTGGGCTACTTCCCCATGGCCTCCTCCCCAACACCTTCTTTATCCTCACCACAGGACCTTTCTCCTGGTGTTTTGATAATGCTTGTACTCCTCAGTCTTCCAGCAATATGTCTTCTCACTCTCAGCTCCTCGCATACATACCACAAACTGAACTTTTTAAACTCAGGTGCCCTGATTATCTAGCCTGTCCTAATTGATTCTAGCAGTTTCTTAATTGGCTCCAGGTGTCTTAATTATCCTGCCTGTCTTAATTGGTTCTAGCAGGTTCCTGATTACTCTAGTGCAGCCCCTGCTCTGGTCACTCAGGGAACAGAAAACTACTCATCCAGTGACCAGTATATTTGTCCTCTACCAAACTCCTGTACCCCACTGCTCTGGGTCTGTCACATAAGCCACAGAATGGTACTATGTCATGCTCATGCGATATTACCCTCCAATCCCTTTTGGATCTGAATTTCCTGTTTTTTCTTTCAAACCTTTATCATTCCTTTGTAGACTTTGTGTATTACCCATATTTGCACCATCTTGATATACAGTACCTCCTCACTTAACATTATAGTTCTGTTCCTGAAAAATACGACTTTAAGTGAAATAATGTTAAGCTAATCCAATTTCCCCATAAGAATGAATGTAAATGGGGGGGTTAGGTTCCAGGGAATTTTTTTTTGCCATACAGTACAGTACTATAGTTGGGAGGTGCCCCTGCCTTACCCCACACAGGCACAGCCCACTGGCACTGGAGACACTGAGGCAGGCAAGGAGGCTGAAGGTGCTATAGGCTAGGAGAAGCACGTTGTGCAGCAGCAGCGGCAGCTTCCTCTACCCTGCAAGCACCAGGGGCAAGGGGCTCAAACCTTGGCCTGCCCACGCCACCCTTCCCCTAAGCCCTCACCCTTAACCCGCCTCTTCTTCTCCCTCCTCCCCCTTTACTCCGCACGCCGCGTCCTCGCTCCTCCCTACTGCCCGTGGCAATCAGCTGGCTTGCAACGTTCAGGGGGCAGGAGGGATGGGGGAGGAGTGAGGACTCAGCGTGCAGGCTCCCCCTCCCTCTCCTGCCCCCGGCTATCAGCTGGTTTGCGGCGTTCGGGAGGCAGGGGAGGGAGGGGGAGCCTGCGCGCCAAGTCCTCGTTCCTCCCCCTCCCTCCTGAACGCCGCAAGCCAGCTGATTGCCGCGGGCAGGAGGCGGGGGGAGGAGGGTGAAGGCTCTGATCTTCTCTCCTCTGAGGAGGGGGAAGGGTCTGCCCGTGGGGCAGGAAGCGCTTGGGGGGGGGCATAGGGGAGCTGATAAGGGGGCTGCCAGCTGTGGACAAAGCAGGCAGCCAAAGGACATTATAGCGAAGTATTGCACAACTTTAAATGGAGCATGTTCTGTAATTGAGCAGGGACATAAGAGCGAAACAACGTTAAGCGAGAGGATGTTAAGTGGGGAGATACTGTATAATGTAATAGTGTAGAAACTGTGCAGAAATCAGCACCCTGCATTTCTGGAGGCAGAGAATGATGTGTTCCTACATTCTGTGTCCCCCAGGTTCTAGACAAGGGGCAACAATTCCTTTTGGGGCCACAAGAGCTGGGGGAAGCAGAGTAGGAGCACTTGTGATTGAGCCGTCTTCCAGGACCAGCAAGTACTTCCCCAGCATTGGCTGGGTGGGGAGAGGACCCTCTGGGCCCAATGTCCCTCTTCCTTTCCCGCCCAGATGATTAGCAGGGATGGAAATCCCTATCTGGAGGGCAAGGCAAAATGGCCCAATGATCCCATTTGTGTAGCCAGGTGGGCTAAGGAAAGCAAAGGACCTCCCAGAGGTAGAGCAAGCTTCTGGAAGCATCAGCCCCGGGTGGGTGCGAGACACCTTCACAGCCCCAAAGTCAGTGATGGCAGAAGACTTTTACAGTTTGAAACCTGGATATTATTTTATTGTTTCCTGATCGCTTGTTGCCCTCAGTGTAGTCCAACCCATCACGTTCCCTCTGTCTCATCCTCTCTTCTGTCTCCTCCTCTCAATCATCCCTTTTCTCCTTCCTTCCTCCCACCCCCCACTTCCTTGCTTTGATTTATTTGTCCCTTCCTTCCATTACACCTTCCCTCATCCCTGTGCCATAATAAAAAAAAATAAAATAAAGGGGTAAATAAAAGAACTGGAAATAACAAGGGTCTTATCCCCCCCAATCACTTGGCTTCTATGTTATATCACTTTTCTCCACCTTTTGTTGTTGTCTTTTGGATTGTAAGCTTTTCTAGGCAGGGACCAAACTTGTTCATGTGAGACTGTGCCCGGCACAAAGGAGACCATGATTCTAATTAGGGCCTTTGGGCACTACCATAATATAATTCCAAATATAAATAAATGATGATATTCTGACTGCACAGGAGAAGGAAGTGTGTCAGGGAAATACAGAAAACCTCTTGGATTGAAAGTACTTATGTCACCTTCTGGATGACTTGTTACAAAGCCAATTATAGAACATCTTTGGTTGTCAGTCATTGGGAAAGCAGGTCATGTTGCCGTTTATATAAACACTTAAAGCCAAAACGCACCAAGCAGTTTACTAGCTGAAATGCAGGCTTCTGTTTAATATGCTGCTTCTAAATGTATGTGTGCTGAGGGGGTGGAGGGTTTATATAATCCTAAAGCTGAAGAACCCAAAATTTCCAATTAATGCTGTGGCTCACTAGGCTCTAGATGTTTTGGTTTTCACCTTGTTCCTGTTATCACCGCATTTCCTCCCATTGTTTCCCTTTGATTTGTAAGCCAAAGACCACTATAATGATATTAAGTGCTAGTTTTCAGAATTTCATGAATAGCCTGGGGGACATGGATCCTTTTTGTCCGCTGTAGTAAATAATTGGATCAGTGCCAGAGCATGCTTGTTTTAGGGTGGCTTGAAGAGGCTTTTCTGGAAACTGAGAAGGGAAGAATATTTTGGGGATGTCCCAGAATTGTGTGAAGTGCTGCTTCTTTACATACTGATCATCTGGTCTGTGTCTGAGAAACAGAATACTGTCTTTCAGAATTTGACGCTTTCTACTGATCTACTTCCCTCTGTGTGCACTGTTTAGCACTGTACCATTGTTTACTAACTACGTTGTCCCGCAAATGATGATGCATCTGTGGATAATTCCAACCCACCAGAAACCTCTCCCCTTTCCAGTATATAATTGTCAATTTTTAAAATGCGAGCTATCATTTAAAAAAAAAAGCCACTGCTGATGTACCGTTGCTTGCAATACATTATTCAAAGTCCTTTTTAGACTGTCACACATAAAGAGCTTAATTAATATTTCATCAGTCACTGTGATTCTTACCAAAGGGAACTCCTTTCCTTTCATCACTTGACACCCCTATATTTCTGTATGTAGCAAAGATGTTTAGACTCTAATAAAACAAACTCCTCACTTTCCAAATAAATTGATTCTTGAAAGAAGCCCTGACCTTGAGATTGGTTCCACGCAGATATCTGGTATCTCTGGATTCTGACTGTCTGCTTTAAAAAGCAAGGAAGGGAAGAAAAAAAAAAGGGAGGGAGGGTTGTTCGATTTTTGTGTATTGAACTCGAATGATTGACTGACGGTGTTCCAATACAAAAGTAGATCTTTCCAGTTGGTTTTGAATAGAGCCTCTGCTAGCTCGTGGTGGGAGCTTGAAAAGGGGAATCAACATAGGTTGTTTTTATTTACTTACTGTAAAAATTAGCTGTGTTTTCATTCTGGGTTCAATGTTGAAGGTTTCATTTCCTATATCAAAAGCAAGGCCTGTGGTAAGGCTGGGATTTTTGAGAATTAACTAAGTGATTCTCCCCCCCCTTCAGTGAAATTTAAGTTGAAAATTAAATTCCAAGCAGGGCTGGCCACATCTGTTTTGGTTTTTAAAACGGGAGGTCAAGAGGGACACACTACAATTATTTTATATTCACTATGTACAGGGCCGCCCCGGGGGGAGGGGGGGCAAATGGGGCAATTTGCCCCGGGCCCCACAGGGGCCCCCACGAGAATATAGTATTCTATAGTATTGCAACTTTTTTTTATGGAAGGGGCCCCTGAAATTGCTTTGTCCCAGGCCCCCTGAATCCTGTGGGTGGCCCTGACTATGTAACAAAGAGAAACTAGTTTTCTTAAACCACAGGGGCCCTATTTTTTCCCATCAGGTAGTAAGATAAAAGTCTCCATGACTCGATTGTGCATTACATGTTCTGGGGTTAGGAGATGAGTCCAATGATGGGACTATGTAATAATTTTAGCATGTAATTTCTCAATACATCAGGTGGCTATAGCATTTTAAGGGTAGACTGGTATTCAAAGCCATTGCTTGCCCGTGAAACGAGAGAGAGGGTAGCAAAAAAAAGCAGTGTCACAAACTCCTGGAGTCACTGAGAGCTATTGGCTAGATTTCGCTCTGCGAATGGAAGCAGTGATAAAACAGATGCTGAGGAGATGGATCTAAAAGGGTGGATGGAATAATACATCAGCTGAGGAATAACCAGAGCAAGTGTTCCAGGAGGGGATAACATGCAGATTTGCAGTGCTAATGTAGTGCAGTGTAATACTATTCAGGTAGACCATCTGATTCTTGCAGTATGCTCAATCCATATGTTGGGCTTTCTTTCTTTTCTTTTTTTGATTAGAAGGACAGTGCTTAATGCATGCAAATGAAGGTTTCACTTTTTATTCTAAAATAGTAAAAAAGTGAGGTGGTGCGTGTCGCAATGATTGGCGTTTCAAGAGAATAAATAATGTATATTTCTGAGTCTTCACTGGAAGAATAATTCTGTCCACGTTTAAGTAATAGTTTGTGTCTCTTAGAGCAATCATGAGATGAAATTACAGACAAGTGTTGTGTTGTTTTTTTTCTTTCGATGCCGTCATGCTTTAAAATATTCACAATTACTTTTCTCATTTGGTTTGAATATTACTTAGTGACATCTTTAGTTTCCCAGAGTTGATGGTTTTATCAAGTCTTGGTCCATCTAATCCTACCATCCCAAATGTATTGAGGGCTTTTTTTTTCCCCCCCCTAAGAGGGAAGTAACAGAAGTTGCTGTCAGAAAATAGGCATTTTTTTCCACTTCTTTTAATTCATTCATGACTTTCTCAGTGTAATTTGTTTAATATTAAAGGAAAGCTTGGCTCACAAGCTGTTCAGAGGGGAGAGAAGAGCATATTGGAGGGTGGTGTGAAAAAAGAGGGACTGCTGAAATAATGCTAAAATGTCTTGATATAGAAGTATTTTCTGTCTGTAATGTGCTCTGGTGAGAGGGGACTCAGGTGGCCAGTCGGGCCTGAAGTCCATTGATAACACATGCATACTGCAATACTGTGGTGGCAGCGTTTAATGACGAGGATACTCTGCCAGGCAGAATTTTGCATTGTACTGCAAAACTCTCTAGGGCTTTGGTAACACAGCTTGACGTGAGCCTAGCAATCCCCCTTGTCTCAGCGCTTCTTAATAGTGGTTGAAAAATGGTGAAGCACCTCCGTCTCTCAAACCAGCTTTTCAATAGAGTCCATTTGGTATCTGCAGTATCAATGTGTCACATGTTCCTTGGCTGATTCTTAATCTTTACAATGTGCGATCGTCGCTAGCGAGAAGGACAATGATGTTAAGCTCTTTGGGGCAAAGACTGTCTTTTGGTTCTGTGTACATCACCTAGCACAAGGGGGGGGGGGGTTGGTCCATGACTGGGACTCCTAGGTGTTACCGTAACACAAATAATACATAGTTCTCAGAAATTTCCTGATGGTGATATTGCTTTAAGTAACCTGTGAAAGGGTGGTCGTTCCTTGGGATAAAACATCATTTTTCTTCTCCAGGCCTATGTGGTTCTGAGCATAGGAAGAATGCAGTAGGGTAAGTTGTAGAGGTTCTTGTTGCTGTCCTTTCTGTGTATCTTTAAGGACCTTTGGGAATAGAGTTCCTGAAGGAGGAGGGTGGGAACTTCATTCTTTCTCCTCCTCTCTCAGTGGGTTCTTCTGCTCTGGGAATCTTTTCCAGTTACGACTGTGCATCGGAAGGTGATTGGGTGAACAGGACTTAGCTGTCCTTCGTCTTCTCCTCTAAATCCTTGCAACATTCTGCTCTCTATCCCTTATCCCAGAGCAGAGTGGAAGCCATCACTTATGTTTTTGCTTTTACCCTGGGGCAAAAGTGTTAGTGACATGCATATTCTCAATTAATGATATAAGTACTCAGTTTGAAATTCCCCATTGAAAGGGGTAAACAGAGGGCTCCTGGCCCAAGGGACGTCCATGTGGACTTGCTAGAGCACCTGCACCCAGCTGCTTGTGGAGTGGATTGTGTAGTTCACACACACACACTCTTATCTGCATGGAGACTAGTAGAGAAGTTTGGCTCTATTAGCTATAACAGGGCTGCCAACCAGAGCTTGAGAAGGAGCCAGAATTTACCAACGTACATTGCCAAAGAGCCACAGTAATACGTTAGCAGCCCCCCATCAGCTCTCTCCCTCCCCCCCCCCCACCACTCCCAGCTCCGCTCACCCACTGGCAGCCCTGCCAATCAGTGCCTCCCCCTCCCTCCTGCACGTCCGGTTCAGCTGTTTCCTGGTGTGCAGGAGGCTTGGGGGGAAGAGCGAGGGCACAGCAGGCTCAGGGGAGGGGGTGGGCGGGGACAGGGCCTGTGGCAGAGCCAGGGGTTGAGCAGTGAGCACCCCCCGACACATTGGAAAGTTGGCGCCTGTAGCTCCAGCCCTGAAGTTGGTGCCTATACAAGGAGCTGCATATTAACTTCTGAAGAGCCGCAGGTTGGCCGGCCCTGGGCTAAAGTATGTTTGAGGTTCCTTTGTGCTGAATAGCAGATGCACAAAGGAGGATGAATGCTCAGATGCACCTGACCTTGCCCATGCCTGGTTTGGGTAACATGAGCTCCGTATGGCCAGGCCTGCTGACAGAAATTCTGGGCCTCAGGGCCAGGGCTATCCCTGGGGGGGGTGGGGCCCAAGGCGGAAGTGACGGCTGTTACTGCCCGCACTGGCCCGCGGGGCCCCCTAAAGCATGAGGCCCGGAGCATTTGCATGCGCCTAGGAGCCCTGAGGCCTGCCTAGGTGATTTAAAAGGGCCCTGGGCTCCCGGCCGCTGCTGCTACCATGGCAAAGGCCAGGAGCCCTGGGCCCTTTTAAATTGCCCAGGCCCCCCTTTCTCGTTCTCTCCTCCCCATCGGTAGGCCTGTGTATGGCTAAGGGCTCCCGACTACTTGCTAAATGGTTTCCAAGGTAAAAAGTGCAGGGAGTAGGCAGGAGGAAGGAACAGAGGAGTTGAAAGCAGAGAGACCGAGATTAGGCGTGAGAAAGAAGGGAATGTTTTATTGGTAATAGTGCTTAACTCCATGTTTTAGCTGAGGTTTTGGCAAATGGAGTTGGCTATGTGCAGCTGTTGCCACATCTGTGCAAGGTAAGTAGGGCCTTGAGACCAAGGGCCACTGATTTCTCTCCCAAGGGGAAATTGACTAATTTCAAACTCCCAAAATCTGTTACCAGATGCAATCAGAAGAACTTGTTCTGCTGAAGGAGAGGCAAGTGAACAGCCTCTTTTGTAAATCACAGCTGCTGAGTAGAGACAAGCACTGCTAGAAGTGACTGAAAGGGGACCAAACTCAGCAGCTACCAACAGGTATGTCACAGGATCCAGCTGGTAAAAAAGACCTGAGCAGTGGGGTCAATAGAGCTCACTTCTGATGGAAACCTGGAGTAAGAGAGGAAAAGGCTCTTATGCTGTGACCTCAGATATTTGGGGAATTGTTAAGCCTACCTGAGAGATTGTAAAGTGTGGTTGTTAATTGTGACTGTCTGCTTGTTCTTCAGTGCCAGCTTGTCCAAGTCACCACTTATCAGTTGAACATTGCCAATTGGTGAGGTGTCACAGCCTTCATTTTTTTTAATTGTCTAAGTCCGTACACAACTGTGTATGTTAAAACTGAGTTTAAATGTAATTGGTAGATGAATTTTGGCATGGTTTCCCTGACCAGTGTCGAGGAGGTTGTATTTGTGGGCGAGAGCCATGTTAGAACTGTATCAATTTCTCTTTTCCAGTCTTAGTTTATTGGCACGATCTCTTGGCTCACAGAGGCCATGTTTGCACTATAGAATTTAACTGTTGCTATTTGAACAAGTTTTGGATAGTGTTGTTGTAACCATCAATAGTGCAGGGTCTATACTGGCCCTGAGGGTTTGGATTTTGCACTGTGTCCACACTAGAGTTGTTCTATGTGGTTCCAGTCTTGCAGCTCTCTGAACACGTATCCTGCAGTTCTTGACACAAGTCCCAGCAGCAGTGAACAACCAGGAAGACTGGGTGAATTGTTGGAGAAATGCCAATAGCCACCTGGTAGACTTCCCTAATTCACTTGGAGAACTGCCTGCCCCTTAGTGCTGGTGCCATTCCCAATGTGTTCTCTCAAAATGGAGTCTAGCCAGGGTGGATTTGATTTAAAGGAAGACTCGATTTAATCATGGATTTCTACATAAAAGTGCATTCTTGTTGGTTGTTATAACCTTAATAGATATTCTTCACAACTCTGAGATGGATCAGATCCAAACTGGGTCTCTCTTATAGCCTGCTGCCATTGTAAGCAGGGCCGGCTCCAGGCACCAGCCCTCCTAGCATGTGCTTGGGGCGGCACCTGGAGGGGAGTGGCGCTCACCCAGGGAGAGTAGGGCTGTGGCCGGGCTCGCCGCCCTCCCCCCGGCGCTCCGGCTGGTCGGGGAGAGTGGGGCCGCCCTCCCCCTCTGGCCGGCCGGGGACAGTGGGGCCACGGCCGGGCTCGCCGCCCTCCCCTGCCATGCTCCCTGCTGGGGCGGGGTGGGGGGGACGGGCGCGGCAGGAGGCTTTTTTGTCTGGGGCGGCAAAAAAGCCAAAGCCGGCCCTGATTGTAAGTCTTCTCTTCTCATGAGAGAATGGTATGGTAGATCTCAAATCACTGAAGGCTACACTCAGAAAGACCTCAAGACTTCTGGAATATGCTGCTCAAACAGTTTCACTTTTGTTTCTACTGCCTGTCCCTCCCTTCTCACATTTATTTCCAGACTTCTTCTCCTTGTCCAGATCTATTCTGCCCCCAATAATCTTCTATTCATTGAACTTTTTGAAATTCACTTTTAGAGGAAGGTAAGGGATTGACTCTGTGTACACAAATTTGCAGAGGGACAATCAGGTTGAGGTCTGTTATTTCTCACCTCTATATATTATTTATTTATTTTAAAACATTTTTGCTGTTAACAAGCATGTTATCTCTGGAGACAAATCCACAGTTTGAGAACTGCAAAATTAAGCATCTCTGAGGCCTGGTCCCCACTAACCCCCCACTTCGGACTAAGGTACGCAAATTCAGCTACGTTAATAACGTAGCTGAATTCGAAGTACCTTAGTCTGAATTTACCGCGGGTCCAGACGCGGCAGGAAGGCTCCCCCGTCGATGCCGCGTACTCCTCTCGGCGAGCTGGAGTACTGGCGTCGACGGCGAGCACTTCCGAGATCGATCCCAGAACATCGATTGCCTGCCGCCAGACCCTCCGGTAAGTGAAGACGTACCCTGAGGGTATCTTCTAGACTGAGCACTGAGTCCCATTGGATATAGAAAGATTAACCTAAATAATCTATACAGAAGCCCCTGGAACCCCATAAGATTGGGTCCCTAATCCATGAACTATTGAAACTCATTCACAAAACTTTTCTTAAACATTACATGAATATATTGTCTCATACTATAGAATCAGAATTTATAATCCCTATTCCATGATGAGATATCTTTGAGCTATAATGTATCTTAATTAAAATTATCTTTGAATAAAATGCTTTTTGAGGAAAAAACTTATATACAAATCTGATTTAAATAAAAATATGATTTTTTTTTTAAATAATTGATTTTTATCCACCTTGAGTCTAGCTTGAAGGCTCCACTTGGACTCCTTTCTCAGCAAGAAAAACATCTGCTGAAGCTTTCCGTAAGCCATTAGGAAGGTGCTGCAGTAAGGTAATGGACTGTGTTCCAGAAGTACCTGAGGCACCACTGGATAAACCCTAGTAGAAATGGTAGGAACAACTGCATCTGAATAAAGCCTTTTGTAGAAAGTTGCTAATGGGTGAGTCTGTTCCTGCCAGTGATCTCTGTAGGGAAAGGGAGCACTCAGCATCCTGCAGGGTCTGGGCAGTGGTTTCAAAGGTCACTGTAGACAGGATCTTGCTCCATTGCCTGCCTCTTGTGTGTGGCTTTCAGACTTTCCCAGACACTCCGAAACTGAGCCCTGCAAAGTCGCCTTTCCTACGTTGGGTGAGGGGTTTGACAAGTGTTTGCACACTCGACTCTTGCTCCCTATCTGGTAGAATAAGCAAAATATACTTGTGTAGAATTGTCTCCGAGTAACATCCAAGTAGCTCCTTCAATATGGGCATTAACTATTAAAGCTTTCTTTACTTTAAAAAAAAAAAAAAAGTGGGTTTTTCTGCTAGAATTTTTCTAGCCTCTATGAAAGGAGGATCTCACCAGTTTAAAAGGAAATGATCCAATTTATTGACTGTATTGGTCATACTAATAACAGTAATTTACAGCTTGGGGCAGAAACTAAGCAAACTACTCGTGGATCGGAGCACTGCTGTTAGGCCTTTTGCTCCTCTCTCCCCATGTGCACATTCCTCCTCCCCTCTCCCCCCCTTCCAGCTTTTAGGTATGAAGTGATTTTAAAAATTGCTGCAAATGAGTCTTTTGGGCAGACTTTCTGAATTATCCACCAATATCTTAGTCTAGACACCATGAAGGAAATTTTCAAGGCATTGCCTGTGGTGTCGCCTCATAACTTCCATTAGACTCTGTGGGAATTGTGGGATAAAACCATCAGCAGAACTTTGAAAACATAACCCCTGCATGTCTGTGTGCAGCACGCATTAGCGGTTTTACCTTTCGCGTGCACAGTTTGTCTGCCAAGAGGCAGCTCGCTGATTCTGCTGCACTGAATGCTACCATACTCACCGTATAGGAGGGACAACTAATTTGGCCGGCAGAGGCC
Source organism: Trachemys scripta elegans (assembly GCF_013100865.1). Classification (NCBI taxonomy): domain Eukaryota; kingdom Metazoa; phylum Chordata; order Testudines; family Emydidae; genus Trachemys; species Trachemys scripta. The sequence goes on along the minus strand of NC_048298.1, from coordinate 198,055,876 downwards.
CCGCACAAAATACTCCCTGACTCTGCTGTTGAAATGCAAAGCACTCCGGAATAAGCCATATTGTACCTTCTCTCAGCAATGTCTTTCAATCCAAGATATCCAGAGAATGGTGTAAACTGGGATGTTCTGGCTGGAAAACTGGTGTTTCGTAGCTGAATGAGAGGCTGTTTTTTCTCCCCTTCTCCCAATGGAGGAATGTTGCCATTTCTTAAATGAATGGAACGTCTTTCCCTCCACTCCAGCCTGAATACTGTTCTGTACAGTTTTTTAAAAGTACAATGTCAACTTCAGTGGGGCTGGAGAGAATTTCTGTCGCTTTGTTCTGTTACTAATTGTTTTCCATTCCAAAAGGGTGCATTGCTTCATAAATATCGTTGCTGACTTACAAGGTCTGAGATCCTGATGGTGTAGCTGTTAGAGTTGCACCATTTGAATGGTTCTCTGTTGAGCCAGTTATATTGTAGCTCCATGTTATAAACTATTACAAGGCATTGGACTTCTGCTAGCCAGATGCTGCTGCAGAATTTTTTTGCCCATGGCATCCAATGTCACATGCTTTTTGGCATGTGTGATGCCCAGATTAAAAAAGATATCAGCCTTGGAAACACACATTTAGTTGGGGGCACAGAGGCTATCCTTAACGTAGTGCACTATGCTGCAAAGCCTTACTCAATGAAGTAATCCTTCCTCATGTGATTAGTCCCCTCGACTTTAATGACACTACTTTTAAGGTTTGCTTAATCAAGCTCTTATACCATTCTGTGACGGTTGCACCCCTGTATTCACAGCCTACGTACTATTTGTAATCCTTGTACAAGGCATGCCTTGTTAAGGTATCCTTTGAAAACTCATAACTTGCTGATCAGTAATATGGTAAAATGCATGTAGCAACATTATATGTAAAGTTATGAACATAAGCTGAAATCATGACTGAAGTGTGCTTCCCAGATAAGTCTGGGTAGTGGCTAAACTAGTTTCTCAAAGACAAAGGGCAAGCTGAGGCCCCAGCCAGGTGTCAACAAAGCTAATGGGGCATCACCTATCAAGTGGCCATTTGTTGGCAAGAAAGGGGAGCTGGGACAAAGAGATCTGCATCTTAGCAAAGAAACAACATGAAGTCTCCTTCCTCTACCAGACCCCGTGTCTCTTGGTTTTGAGCTGGAAATGCTTTTCAAAGAGGGATTGAAACTATAAAAAGGAGGGCAAACACCCCAAGACACCCCTGCCTTCCTGGCTTCTCTCATTTCTCGGAACCTGAGAAGACAAAGGAAACAGCTGTTGGACTCTGGGGGAAGGGTCCTAACCTGAAAGTTCAGGCAGTAATTAGGGTTGCCAACTTTCTGATTTGCAGAAAACTGAATGCCCCTACCCCTCCCCTTCTCCAAGGCCCCGCCCACACTCCATCCCCCTCCCTCCGTTACTCCCTCATTTTCACCAGACTGGGGCAGAGTGTTGGGGTGTGGGCTGGGGGGGGATTTCGGTGCAGGAGGGGGCTCAGGGCTGGGGCAGGGGATTAGGATGTGGGAGGGGGTGCAGGGTGCAGGCTCCGGGAGGGAGTTTGGGTGCAGGATGGGGCTCAGGGCTGGGGCAGAGGGTAGGGGTGTGGGAGAGGCTGCGGGATGTGGGCTCCAGGCAGCGCTGACATCAAGTAGCTCCTGGGAAGCGGCCAGCATGTCCCTCCGGCTCCTAGGTGCAGGGGCAGCCAGGAGGGCTCCATGCTATGCCCTTCCTGCAAGCACTGGCTCCGCAGCTCCCATTGGCCAGGAACCGGTCAGTGTCTGGTCAGATCTACTGACCGAACACCCAAAGTCCAGTTACTGTGGGCAGGGGAGGTGGGCAGATGCTGAGTCATCAGGTGCGTCAGCCCCTACTCAGCTGGGGCCGCCTCCTACCTGCATTGGGCGGCTGCAGTTCCCAACGAGAAGCAGTTCCCAACCCCGGCTCCCAACCTGCGTGGGGAGGTGGGAGAGGGAAAAGCAGCGAGCGACAGGGAGAGGGGGCAAGAGGAGTGGATGGGGGTCTTGGGGGAAGAGGCAGGGCAGAAGAGGTTCTGGTACTCCTGCTGGAGTGTCTGGTTTTTAAATATTACCAAGCTGACAACCCTACTTGTAACCATTTCTGATTTTTGTGTCTCATTGCTTGTACTTACTTAAAATCTGTTTCTTTGTAATTAATACACTTGTTTTATTATTTTATCTAATCCAGTGTGTTTAAGTTAGTGTCTGGGTGACTCCATTTAAGGTAAACTGGTGTATATTATTTCCTTAAAGGAATAATAGACTTAATATATTTGAACTGTCCAGGAGAGGGCTGGGCAGTACAAGACTTACATTTCTGGGTGGGAAAGTCAGGGTCTGGGACTGTATTGGGGTCACCCTTCAGCATAACCAAGGCTGGTGAGAGCCAACGTGTAATCCAAGTGTTGCTGGCATGCTGCAGTTACTATGACTTGCGTGCTGGAAGGCTGTTTGTGATTGGCCCAGGTGCAAGCTACTACCAGCAAGGTATTGTAAGACCCAAAGTTGCAGGGCAGGGGTGACATAGCCTGTCACTCGTGTGGATTGCGCCAGGGGATGTGTCACCTTCCTGCACTTTATTACTTTTCCCCTGCTTCCTGAGCCTTCCAGGTAAAAATGTGTGTTGTTTTGGGTGTTGTTTTGGCTTGTCGATGCTAGAGAAGAGGCTCTCGTTCTTTGCTCCTTTCAGCCCTTCAAGAAACGAGGCTAGCACTGTTTCATTGTGTGCCCTAAGAAATCTCTTCAGGCATAAAATATGCCAGATATTAAAAAATGTCACAGTTCATGTTTTAATTTTCAGGCACCACCACCATTCGTTAAAAAGAGAGGACTAAGATCAGTGAGAGGCTGGTACTATGTGCATCCAGTATTGGCAAATAATGGGAATTCTGGCCTTGGTCCAGGAGAAATGTGACCCAGTAAACTTCATAAAATACTGTTCAGTTACTCACTTTATTATGTAGGAGCCATGCACAGGATAAATAGCGTCTTCTTAACTAGTGCCAAAGGAAACATTTCATATGCTATATATAATCACTTTCTCCGTCTTGGCTTGCAGCAAGAAAGAACTGCCACACAACTTTTCAGAGATAATTTCTAATGTAAAGTCTTGGACTAAGTTAAGGTACACAGTTGACCCTTTGTGTATTTTTTTTCCCTATGCGAGTCCGTTAAAACTGTTCAGGATATATTATGGTGCAATTGAACTTTTTTTTTTTTTTTTTTTTAGTAGCTGTGCAGCTCTGGAGCAAAATATTATTTGTAAAAACGTGTTTGTGTATTTGTAAAGCAGCGTAGAGAACTATAGTTGCATAGGGAGAAGTGATGAGAGAGAGAGAGAGGTAAGAATAAATAATTCTTTTCTACTTCCCTCCTCACAATCCAAATAGATGATTATTATTTAACCTTTTATATTGTGATAGTGCCAAGAAGCCTCAGTCAGGTTTGGGTCCCATTGTGCTAGGCACTGTACGGATATATAGAAGATGACAACCTTTGCCCCAATGAGTTCGCAGTCTGAGTCATGTGATTTGAAAGCTGACTGAAGGATGTAGGGCTCTGTTTGTTTTAATGTTGAAGCTGATTAGTGCTTCTCGTTCTAGGAATTATAATTAGGCACTTAAATACATATTTCAATACCTAAATAGAATGGTGTATTCTCCTGCATCTCCAGTTGATTTCAGTGAAAGCTTGGTGCTACTGTAATCAGGCCTCCTAGGTAGATCCTTTAAATAAGGATTTAGGGGGCAGATCCTCAACTGGTATAAATAGTCATTACTCTAACAAAGTCAGTGGCCCAATGATCATTTACACAAGTTGAGGATATGCTCTGAGATGCCCGATTTTAGGCACTTAAAGGCACATAACTTCTCATTTCCCCAACTGTTGTTAGCAATGTTCTTAATATATTTGCCCTTGGGCCATCGGCTCCAATCATAACCCTTTGTGCAATTGTCCAAGAACTGTCTGCATTTGACAAAAGCAATGGCAGCACAGCTAACCAAAAAAGGTGCCTTTTTTCTATTGACGTTTACTTACATATATTTATTGGTAAGTTTACAACTTTATTTCAACACAGCTTTTACCAAAAAAAATAGTGTTTTAAATGTAGAACAGGAAGCCACATTTTGATAGCGTCCAAAAATATTTTTCTAAGTGTTTTTTTTTTTTTTCCAGTGGCGTATAACTTTCTCAAAGTAACTGTCCTGGGGAGACTTTTTTCCAAGGATTGCTCTAAAGCCACAGTTAGTGGTTATTTATTTTGCTTGGAAAGTCAAGTAAAACTGTTCAGCTTTTTACTTTTAAGTAATTTCAACCCAGAAAAAAACCCGCTTTTACCAGAGATTTTTTTTTATGCTCTATTGTTTTTATTTAAATATCAAACTTACTCAGGAATACCTTCCTCATTAAAGTCTATACAAATGCAGAGTCTGAAGAAAATTAGTCTTAAGAAAAGTTTATTGTGCATGTGCAGCCTATTAATTTCTTCATAGAAAATAACTCCTCCACAGTTTGGTTATCCCAGTGTATTCATCTGCATATGAATCTTCTGGGTTTTCCTTGTGTCCTGACAAGCCATTCTTCTCCTGTAGATACTCCAATGACAGCTTTTTTTTTATTTTCTGCTTCAGAAATGGTATCTCAAGGATTTCTACCATTTCTGGTCTTCTCTGGTGCCTCCAGTCTCAGATTTGTCATGCTTCACAGGCAACAGTGCACTCTTGGGCACATAGTCCCACTGCATGCAAAACAAGAATCAAATATTCAGCGTTCAAATAGATACTTCGTATGAGCTGAAATGCTTTATTAAACTAAAAAGCAAAACTGTTAGTGATAGGTGGGAATTAATTTTTACAAACAATCAAAAATTCAAAGTTTGAGTTCATGTGTCAAGTCAGAGCCAGCTCCTATTGAAGTCTATGTACAAGCAATCAGAGCTATGGCTGATATGAGAACCAGACCCTTTATATTTCTTAAGAAGTTCTGCTGGTCTTTTGCATTAACAGTTTTTGTGCTCATATGGTAGTTCTAGATCTACCCATTTTTTCAATTTATAACATGCATTTAAAGAGAAATTACAAATGCAAACATTTTGCAAAAACAATTACATTTCCTCACCCCAGAACTGAAACAATAAACCACAAAACCCGTCCCCGCTTAACTCAATTTCTCCAAAATGTCCTGCGTTGTAAATAGTCAAATCAGGATAATTTCCTAGTGGCCGGCCTACTAAATCGGTACTTGCAATAGATTTTGTTTTTTTTAAACAGGCAAAAATGAACTCTGTTAGGGTCACTGCTTTTGTAAAACTACTGAATATTTTTGAACACCTCATGACTATGGATGACTGTTGTGTGACTGTCTTACCAGTGCAGAAGTTGAAGAGAATGGAGGCAATCTCAGACAATTCTAGAATGACGTTATAGCTGACAGTGATTAAAGCGTGAAGAAATGCTTTTTTGAACACGAAGTCAGTGATACTCTATTTTATGCACATGTGTAATATCTATATCTACTGCTCTAGGCAAGAAACTGTCAGTCTCCAAGGTCTGCTGTTTTTCTGTGGGCCTCCCTCTCATTGGGTTTGTGATCAGTGGTGTTCTGATATCTACAACAATGAATGCACTGTCTCTATGCTGTGAACCGACTAGCTGACTATAAAGGGGACTGACCAGAGTGAGACGTGCTGGTTTGAGAATGATCATCTTCATTTGTATTCTGATCAGGTGGCTGAGTTACTGTGGAAAAGCTAAAGCCAGACTGCACACCTTACAAGATTTTTTTTTTTTTTATCCCCTTTATCAGTGCTGCGGCTGGTTTGCTGCAGTGAACTCCCAGGCCCATCTGTTTGTAATACAGCTGTTGCTGCAGCGTGTACGTTTGGGTGTGAACAACTGCAGATGTGATTTTAAAAACTAACAACTTGATTGGATATGAAATGCAATATTAGGCATGAGAAATCTGCATATTAAAAATTGACAGGATCCATACGATAATTCTTACTATTGTGATGGCTCTTACTATGCAGACACAGGGATCCTCCTGCGTGAAGTGTATTGTGGGGATAGGGCCTAATGTAGTTACTTAAAATAAAGAAATGGCTGTTTCAGTTGTTTGGGAAAAGATAGTCCTTTTGGATGTGTTGTTTCTAGATATTGTTGCATTAAGCTGAAAGAGCAATTCCTAAGCCAGGATCTTATCTGGAAGACTCTACATTTGGGACTTGGTGTCGTTGGTCCTTTAATGCCTTCCTGTAATAGCTTTGTCTATACCAGACTTTTCCCCTTAGCATTACCTACCAGATTGTATCTTAATCATAGAATATCAGGGTTGGAAGGGATCTCAGAAGGTCATCTAGTCCAACCCCCTGCTCAAAGCAGGACCAATCCCCAGACAGATTTTTGCCCCAGATCCCTAAATGGCCCCCTCAAGGATTGAATTCACAACCCTGGGTTTAGCAGGCCAATGCTCAAACCACTGAGCTATCCCTCCCCCCCCAGGGAGGTGGCAACAATGCGGTCACTGGTGTAGATAATGCAAAAGCAGCCAACATCATTTATACCTTCATGACCTCACTTACCCTGCACTCAGAGGACAGTGGTGAACTTCAGAGAGAGAGAGAGAGAGAGAGAGAAATTTCCAGGGTATTGATTAAATTTGCCTTCAAATTGTTCAATACCTTCCTGTTCGACTCCTGCTTCTTTTGCATTTTGTATTGATAATCAAAGGGTGTTGAAATTGTAAAATGGTATTTCCTGCATTTGCTTTAAATGCAGCAGTTCCCCATGTGTATTTTGTGGTGGTTGATAGTCCCACTTTCCTGAATGCTGACATAGCATTGCTTGTGCTGGAACATCACTCCTGGAACATACGGCCTTTGAAACTGATACAGAACTTCCTGGAATGACACCCGAAAGCCCTGTGTATTGAGGCAGTACTGGCAGGTGCAGGAAGCCCAGGCAATATCTTTTGAGCAAATTACAAAATACTTAGTAATTTGCTTAGGGGGGGAGAAAAGAATCCAGGCCTGATTCTGTTCCCCTCCACCTTATGCAGTCACATCAATGGAAAGTGGTTGTAAAGTGGTACTGATCTGACTTAGTAGCATTTTACCCTCACTTTGCATTGGTTTAATTGACTACATAAGGTGCTGTGCATGGAAAGTCAGACGCATATTTTCTTTGAAGTATGGGAGGAAGGGGAAGATGTGCAAGTTATTCTCTGCCAGAGAAATCTTGTGGAAAATACCAGCCCACTGGCACATTCCAAAGGTGGAACAAGAAATCCTCTCTGTGAGCTAAGAACAAAAATCATCACCTGCCTGGGGTAGCTTATAAATATTGATAGATGGGATTGAATTCCGTCAGGGACGAGGTAATTCCACTTTCAATTCACAACAATAAATGTATTTTTGTGTACATTGGTATGTGTGTATAACACTTGCCGGTTGTCCCTCGTTCCTCCAGCTAACAGATCTCCTCTCCTGTGAAACTCCGAAGGCCCTCTGTAGTAAAGCTGTACGAATAACAGAATTTTTGGTTTGCTAGTAGTTCCAAAAAATCGGGGGATGGGGGAGGGAATTGTTTTGGGTTAAACCAAAAATGAATTTGATTGAAATGTTCAGCAACTTGAAATTGGAAAAAGAATTAATTTCAGGTCAAACTAAATGTTTCATTTAAGTTCTGACCATTTTTAAACGTGTTTGTTTTTTTTATAAAAAGTAATTTTGAACCAGAAATTTGAAATGTTTCATTGGGAAAATGTCTAAATGAAGCTTTTTGATTAAAAAAAATGTTGGGGGGTGGGGGTGGGGGGTGGAAGGGTCCCGGTGGGCACAATTTGGCGAAACTGACATGAATTTGTGAAATGATACCAGTGTTGCCAAATCTGCATTTTTATTTTTTTTGCTGGAAAAAAATCTTCAGCTGAAAAACTTCCCCCAGCTCTATTCAGCCTTGAAGTGACTTAAATTGCTGCACACCTCCCATCACAACATTACTGATAGTGAAACTTACGAGAACCAATTTCCTTTTCCCATCACTCATACCCATGCACATGCCTGTACCTGAGAGAAAAGGAGTGAGTGTGCTGGTGATAGCTCTTTGTCTTTGTTGCTGTCCTCGACCTGGCATGATTTCCTTTTGCTCTTCTTTCCCCTTCCCCTGGATCTCCCTGCTCCTCCTGCCCCAACCTCTCCCAGGCATTTAAAAGGTGCAGTGTAGAAGCCTTTACCCTTGTAGAACAGAAAAATGGATAGGAGGAAGAAGGCAAGATGATAAAATGGCGAATAGAGAAACTTGAGCAAAGAATGGCAGCATTTCTTTGGATTTATACAGCACAAGTAGAGATTTATGTGGCAATTTGGCAAAAAGGTAAATCATGTGGCCATTTATGCAGTTGCGTAAACCCGTTTTACACTTTAGAAGCTTTATCTGAGATACATAATCGAATAGATTTGTACTTCTTGCTGTGCACTAACTGTCTGTGCAGATAATCCTTTAGATCCCCTCCCCCCACTGCTGTTTAAACTTTGCTTCCCTTCTTTCATTCCCCTCAACTCTTTCTGTCTCATTCTAACCCTTGCTGTAATTTTTCCTTTGGCCTTTTTTCCATGAAAACCAAGTAACTACAATAATCTCATACAAACTCAGTCCTAGCAGGTACTCTGATACTGTTAGCCCAACCTCCATTTTCAAAGTGGGTGGCAAGAGACCACCAGAGAAATCAACTAAAATGCCTCACACAAATAAGAAAATTCAAATTTCAATGTGTACATTCACAAGAAATATATTTTCTGTAATGTCACTTTGTCACAAGCTTTACCAGTTTCTGTTAAAAGTGAACTACAAAGTGAATGTGAAAATGGAGAAAAGCATAGATTTCTGTGCTCAATGTCTCCCCGTCTGTCAGTTAACCCAGGTTTAAAGTTGTTAAACTGCATCTACACTAAGACCCACGTGGTGATGGTTCAGATGGAGTTAGTTAACATGACTTATGAAAAACAAAACCGAACCTTGCTTTTCCTAGACTGCATGTGGTCCAAGAGTTCAAAATCAGACCAAAATAAATGCATTAGATGCAACTGCACATTGGAAATTCTGCAAAATCCGTTCCCAAATGTATCCCTTTACCCCATGTGTGTATTGTGGCACCTTTACAAATGTCCTGTGATAACCGCAGAAAAATACTCCAGTGACGGAGTTGGTCAGTGCTGTTTTCACTTCTTAGTGGAAAGAGCTACTTTAGATGTAGTCATGTTGCATACACAACCCTTGATAGTGACTGAATCACCTACTATTTCTCTTGTGTCTAAAGGTTTATGGTATAATGTAAAAGTCAAGAAGCTAAGATATCAAATGAAACTGCCCTTGGAATTTAATAAAAATGCCATTGTACCTAGATGTGTGTGTGGGTCTTTAACACCAGATATTTTTTTAAACCATGACTCAACATATGTTGACTGATGCAGGACTGCTGAACAGCAGTGTGTATAGAAGGAGAATCATAAACAACAGGGTGGGATTAAGGGTAGAGAGATGGAATAAGTGGGATTAAGCTACTTATAAAATGGGTTTGAAAAATCCTGTTTTAATTTATTTGAAGCTCTGTGATTGTTTCAAATAGTTGGTTTATGGATGCCCGGTGTGGACAGCATTGGTGGTGATTTGGGGAAATCTGTCTATACAATTTATGAATATAGGAAGAAGGAAGAGGTTTTTACTCCTCCCCTTCATACCCAGGCCAGTCCAGGCAGACATCATCTTAGCTCTCCTTCTTTTGGGCATGAAAACGCAGGTGGCATCTGACCCACCAAAAATAAATACCTCTCCCCTCACCTGACCCCCTAAGTGCTTCCGCACGCTGTTGCAAGAAGTGCTAACATGGGTGGCCAGTACTGCAAGTGTGGTCCCTCTCAACCTAAAGTCCCATAGCCTAAAGGCTTCTCCCTAAAAACAAACAAACAAACAAATAGAATAAGGTAGTGGGATACTAAGCTGGTTCATGCATTTATATAGGGCTTTGGTCCTTGATATCAGTCAGGCAGTCATTTCCCAGCTATCCTAATGATTCAGTGTGAAACTTTATGGAAAGCGGAGAGTCTTTGGAGTCATTGGGAAAGTGGGTTTACCATCCTGGCTCTTGCCTGACATTATAGAAAGGAATACAGGTCATATGGCAAGTTGGGATTGGCCCTGATGTACAGTAGGAGAAAATACAACTGTGCACATGGTAGGTAGAACAAGTGCATGGTGCTGAGGCATTAGGTCAGTAGCTGTTCTCTGTGGCCTCAGAGCTATATGCAAGACTCCCAAATAGCCCTGTCTGGAGTTAGATTGGTGACTGGTTCTAGGTTCTTTCAGTTTGGGAACAAATAGCTACCCACAGCTTTGGTCAAGATGAGATTACTGGGCATTGTCCAGGAGGAGTACCCTATGAGCTGTGCAGGCATCACAGACGGCCTTGCCCCAATCTCAAGCAACCCATGGAATGCCAGGCAGGGCTGGTTTTAGGCTGGGTAAGCCGGGTGGTTGCCCGGGGTTCCAAATTCCAGGGGACACCGTGCTGCTGTGGCACTTTTTCCCTCTCCACACTGATTGGCTGGCCGCTTTTTTTTTGGGGGGGGGGGGGGGGGTTGCTCAGCTGCTTGGTCCTGGGGGTTGGGACACTGAAAACATTTTGCACCCTGGCTGGCAAAACTGCTAAGGCTGCTCCTGTTGATAGGACAGGAATGAAATTGTCCATCTTTTACTTCAGACTGGAGAAATACTACCTGTTCCCCGTCCTATCTCTAGCCTCAGAAAATAGCAAACAGGGTATGACTCCACTTGAAACATCTGAATAAATTCCTAAAGGAGGCATATCTTCACTTTCCCATTTTACTGTATTACAGATGACAATTCGTCCATTATGTATATGGATGGCAACTTTATTTTTATTTTTTTGCATCTTCAGCCATCACCATTTGAAATTGCTAGGCCACCCAGGATCTCTTCCAGGGCCATGGTAATATTAAATATTGATTTTTAGGGAGAAAGAAATTCACTTTTTCTCTCTTCCTGGACAGTTTTTCTGATCAAGGCTCTGTATGGAGAAAGTTGAAACAAGCATGCATAGTGATATGGTTGTGGAGTATGGTTGGTTCATGATAAACACAGACACATGGTGTGAGGGAAGTCCACCGTAAATTTGACCGGAGGATGAATACTATCAGATACAAGGTTTCATCTCAGAAGAATGCTAACAGAAGATGAAGAAGCTATTATATAAAAAAAAAAAAAGTCACAGAAATAAAAATCAGGTTCTTGTTGGAGCTTTTTGGAAATGGTGATCTCATGCACAGATGTGCTTTGATGAACCAGAGTACACACGTGTCCTATCCAGTAACTCCTGTAGTCCGCTCCATATCTCACTCTATCACATCTGTTGGCAGAGGTCCAAAGTCCCATTGTCTGTCCTTTGCCTCCTCAGTTGGTGAAGGCAGAGAATCAGATTTTTTCAAAGAGATCCACCCATTATTGGGCTAAGCAGAGTGGTCCTTGTGTCAGATGCCAGCTGGGGATAATAGAGATGGCTCACAGGGGTCCCAATTCAATCCAGGGAATAGGTACCAGAAGGAAAGAGATCACAGCATCCATTGGCTAGAACACAATGATTTTTTTGAAGTCTTGGCGCACTGCTCCTTCCAGGCTTGTATTGGTCGTGATAGTCAATGTGTCTGATGGGATTTTCATAAATAAACTAGGAAAAACATGATCAGTCCTTGTCTCTCTGAGAAATCAACTTCTCCTGTCCTGGGCAGAGCAGAGTTTCCTATCTCTATGTGCACTGCCCACCAAGGGGAAAATCAGTATCAATGCTTACATGACAGAAGTTGGATTAAACAGAATGGACCCATAAATATCCTCACTCATTGTAAGACAATTTGATAGCCTGGTGATTTGATCTCTTTGCACCTGGAAATAGCAATAAAGTGCCCGGTGACCCGTCTGTATGTCAGGACCTGGAATGCAAATTGATGGAGGATCTCTCTCTCAAATCTGGGCAATCTCTTTGTATGCCTTCCCGCTGGTCCTCAGAATCATACAGATGATTTAAAGGATAGCATGTCAGTGATACTATTTATGCATTTCTGGCTGAAGAGATTAAGGTTCTTAGGCCTGATTAATCTAGCGTCAGAGCTTCTGATGCCTCTCTTATAGATGAGGTCTGCTATTGCAAAGCCATTTCTACAGCCAAAATCAGACAGGTTCAAAATGGATACTTGCATTAAGTGATTATTGCTCTCATGGACCCTAGAAAGAAGTCAACAAATAGTACTTACTCTGCTATCTGGGGCAAAGTCCATGGCTTAACTACCACATTAAACAAGTGAAACATGGCTTGATAACGTATGGAGGTGTCCAAGCTAAAGGTCAAGTCTCTAATATTCTCAGTGTGTTCAAGGAAAGGAAGTTTTGTATAAAGCCCAACATTAAATATCTCCTTAGGGCAGCAGTCCTGATTCGAGCTCCACAAGGTCATAGACCACAGCCTTGGAACATCATTCTGGTTATTGCAGCATTATCCAGATCGAACCTCTGTGGTGGGTGTTGTCATTCTTCTGATCTATTAAAGTAAACCTCACTATATCTGCCCATCCGATGACTATATGAATTTGGCAGCTTTCCCTGGTGATTTATAGTATTTTACTTTTTAATTCAGACAAGTGGTCCTTGCCACTGTCATAGTTCTCATTCCCAAAGTAAATTGAAGAAATATCCTTTCTTCTGACTAGCATCAAAATCCAGTCCTTAGGAGCACTGACAGTCTCATGGCAGAGAAGTCTTGTCTCCTGCAATGAGATCTGCTGTGTAGCCACATGCCCATACATAAATTCAGTAAAGCAACACATAAATTCACCAAGTTTTACATATAGGACATCCAGGCTTTAGCTAGTGCCATATTTGGCAGAAGCTTTCTCCATATCTCTGTGCCCAGGGGAAGATAGAGGATGTATAATTTAGCTAATTGTGTCTATCCATGTTGAAAGGATTGCCTGGAGTAGCACACCGAGAATCCCATTTTATTGGCTCTGTGGACCTTAACTTAATAAGGAATAGGAAAACTCACCTGTGCTTACTTGAAAATTTTCTTTCTTCAAGTAATAAGGTCCACAGGTCTGGCCTATCCTGGAAACAAGTGGATCATCCAGAATAGAGATGGAAATTGATGGAGAAATTATCCCCATGCCCTGTAGTAGGAGAAATTGTTGTGCTTTTTCTTCAAAGTATAGTTTAATGCAATATGTCATTTAGGAAAGTAGAATGGAATTTTCCTGTCTATGGAAGCTACGTTAATTAGAGGTGACTTCAGGAGGCAGGGCATTCCCCTGCTACCAGTGGCTCTTGGGCCTGGTTCTGCCCCTAAGCTGATTGTAACAGCTCTGTGGATGTTATTACCCACAAGAAAGTTTCAGATAAGCACAGATAATTTTTTCCTATTATACAGTTCACATTTGAAACAGGTATTAGTACATCATTGCTCTAGTTGTGGATTGCTTCTTCCACAAACACCTGCTTCCGTTATCTTTGCTGTCAATTATGATTCAGGCACCTACTTTTAAATTGGAGATACCACCACCGTATTCACAAGGGCATTTCACTGGTAAATCAGTTTGTGTGATTCTTTGAACACAGCATATAAAGGATCCTGTAAATGCTAAGTAGAACTACTATTTATGATTGTTTATGATTGTGAGGAAGTAATTGATAAATTCTGAACTATGCAGAAAGCTAATTAATCATATTAATTAACCCAAACCACCAGGAAATCTGTTATCTACAGCCAGGTCCTCAGCACAGAATATGCTCTGAGGAGACAATTGGGGATACACACCTTAACACACTTAATACTGCCTTCACCAAACAAGGACAATCTACCAGAGAAGTAAATTGCCTCATGGAACAGGTCATCCAGATACCTTGAAAAAACCTGGTTCAACACAGGAAAAAACCTGCCCCGACTGCACACCCTTTGTTGTCACCCACCACCCCACACTGGAACCCATGTGGGGTATTGTTAAACAATTACATCTTATACTCAATGGGGACCACATTCTGAAAGAAATCTTTCCCAACCCCCCTCTTCTAGCCCTTCAAGCACCACACTCCCCAAGCTCATCATCAGACGCTAACTCCCCACAGACCAGGACCCATTAACTCAGAAGCACCAGATCCTGACAAAACAACATATGCAAAACCTGCAGACATATCGCCACTGCTGCAATGGTCAGTGCCCCTCCCTCCCAATATCTTTCAGGATCCATGGGTTCTACACCTGTCAATCACAACATGTGGAGCACCTCATCCAATGCAGTAAATGCCTCAATAACAACATTATGCTGTCAAATGAATTCACAGAAAGATGATAAAATATAAAAACACCACATCACCTGTGAGTGAACACTTTTTACAAAATGGTCATTCTACACCTGACCTATCAGTCCTCATCCTCAAAGGAAACCTGCACAACTCCTTCAAAAGATGAGCCTGGGAGTTTAAATTCATAACTCTGCTAGACACTAAAAATGATGGTCTTAATAAAGATACTGGATTTAGGTCTTATTGCAACAATTTGTAAACAATTAACCTCCCCCCTCCTTTTTAATTTTTTTTTTGTCCTATGCCTGCAGGGTGTTAATGGGCCACTTAACTGCTTTTGCTAAATGATCTATTCCACCTTGTATTTAGCTGTGACACTCTGGGGATGTCTACATTGCAGTAAAACACCAGCAGCTGGCCCATGTCAGCTGACGAGTTCGTGGGGCAGTTACATTGCAGTGTAGATGTTCTGATTTGAGCTGGAGCCTGGGCTCTGGGACCCTCTCCCCCATTGTGAGATCCCAGAGCCCGTGCTCCAGCCCAAGCCCGGACATTTTGGGAGGAGAGATAGCTCAGTGGTTTGAGCATTGGCCTGCTAAACCCAGGGTTGTGAGTTCAATCCTTGAGGGGGCCACTTAGGGATCTAGGGCAAAATCAGTACTTGGTCCTGCTAGTGAAGGCAGGGGGCTGGACTTGATGACCTTTCAAGGTCCCTTCCAGTTCTAGGAGATGGGATATCTCCATTAATTAAAAATAATCTACACTGCAGTTTTATAGTCTGAGCCCCGTGAGCCTGAGTCAGCTGACACAGGTCATGGGTGTGTCATTGCAGTGTAGACACATTCTGGGAGTTTCAGTCTGAATTTTGAATCTATCTTTCTTTCACATTTTTTATATACAACCATTATAGTGCATTCACATGGGTGAAGTGCTGAGCTAAAACTAAAATATATCCTGAAACATACACCACTCCTACTCATAATAAGCAAGGCAGATTTAATGTTTCAGTAAGAACATAACATGCCCTACTCCCCAGTGTCAGTGTCCTTAATTGTGTTAGGGAAACCGTTCCAGAGGTGTGGGCTCTAGTTTGACCATAAAAATGTGCAGATATCCCTTTTGTGTAAAGCTCAGTAAGGACCCTGGAACATATTGGAAGGTTATGCCTCTAATTCAGGTAGGGACGCATCCACCACCTCATATATTAGGAGAATTTTTAAATCCAGCTGAAATCTCACATGTGACTGATGTAAAGATTTCCCCCTAGTGACCTGAACTATTGATCTGGAGTGAGTTAGTGCTGTAGCTGCCCATTTCTGGATAAGTTGTATTTTAAGCAATTAAATGTTCCAATAAATTGCATGAATCCTGCCAATATGTAACAAAGGCACAAATTAAAGACTTCATATTCTTACAACTGCCTTGGTTGCACCTCTGGTTCGTTCTGTGAGGGAGGTTTCTGTAAAGTAACAATCCAATTGAAAAGAGCCTTAAGAATCAAAGTTTACCCCAAGGTTGTACATTTTAGTAGCTGACTATATAATATGCACCTTCAAAATCTGTAAAGGATTCTGCACCTTTCAAAAAACAATGGGGTCTGACCAAAATTGTGTGCGACTTCTCAGAATTTAACTCTACAGCTGTCCATAATGGAATTTGCTTCCCTGGGCTTAACTGAAACAGAAAATTAAACTGGTGCATTATTAGCATAGTAATGACAACTGAAATTTTGCCTAAAGAGCTGGTAGCTGCACTGCATACTTCCATCTCTTAGACTTACCAGAGTCCTAGTAAAATGGTGCTTCCCACTCAGCACATTAACTGACCAAAAAGCTAAATGGCAACAGAATCTGTTGACTTAATTTACAGGCAAACAGTGGTTGATGTTACAAAGGTATTAATTGTTGTATGCAGTCTTATTGCCTAATGTTGAACCTATATCTTCAAAATTTAGTTTGCTATCGTTGAGTGCTCTCAAACTTAGTGCATGTAACAGAACAATAAGATTAACTAATCTTTTTAAGTGTTTACCTTTTGAGATACCTGTTTCCTCCGAACAGTCTAATCTAGTCCTACTCAGTGTCTACAGTCTTGTCTACACTAATATTTTTCAGTAATTCTCCCATGGTTGCATTATCATCTGTGCAGCTATACTAGTAGTAGCAGTGGTAGGAGCACTTTTGTACACAGGGTACTAGAGATTTTTTTTTCTTTAACACTATATGTCCTCTCACCCTGCTTGGATTTGATCTAGATGACACTGTGCCATGTTAATACTGGCACTTCTACTGTTATTACTATGGTGGACATACAACAGTGAGAGATTTCCCACAAAGTGCTCATGTAGACAGCCTATGTGTCTGGAAATCTTACTTCCAGGCAACCCTCATCCAGAGAAGTAAGTCATTCATAAACCTAAAGATGCCAATAACTGGTAGAATCTAAATCTAAATATGGCCCGTTGTCTTGGTTTGAGATTTTAAGTATTTTAGATATTGAGTGCCAGCTAACCCCCTCCCCTACCCTCCAAACTCTAAAGGGTAAGACAATGGAATTTGGAAATGTCTGATCTCCAAAGGCCCTGTTAGAAATGGACCTGTGTTCAGGGGGGCACTATCTACTTGAAAGCTAGTACATTTCCAAAGTGAGTTCAGAGTAGTTTTGGGTGCTTCACCTGCCTCTGTCATTTGCCAATGTTTGTGCTTTTTAGAATAGAACTTTCCCATTATTTTAAAATAAATCTTCCTTTGCTCTCTGTGCCATGGGTCTTTGATGCAGCAGAAGGGGAAAGAGGGAACATGAGTGTACGCAAGGTGCTGTCCAATGCACAAAGTAAAAATAATCCCTGAAAAATAGATCATCTAATCTTAGGTGTCACTTTTAACAGTAGTAGATGTGTGCAGTGATGCAACGGTTAGACCCCTGTGGTGAAGACTGTAATGAGGAGTGTGGCATATGGGATGGCTGTGTTTTTACTCTTAATGACCAAGATACTTACAGTACACAAGTAGTTATAGCGTCTTTGGGCTGGGCTACACTGGAGGGGGGGGGCGGGAAATCGATCTAAGATACGCAACTTCAGCTATGAGAATAGCGTAGCTGAAGTCGACGTATCTTAGATTGATCTACCTTGCGTCCTCACGGCGTGGGATTGACGGCCGTGGCTCCCCCGTCGACTCCGCTTCTGCCTCTTGCTCTGGTGGAGTTCCGGAGTCGACAGGGAGCGCGTCCGGGGATTGATTTATCGCGTCTAGACAAGATGCGATAAATCGATCCCCAATAGATCGATTACTACCCGTCGATCTGGTGAATAGTGAAGACATACCCTTTGATCACATTTGCTTTCGCTGCCATTGCCATCCCTAATGCTAGGTAGAGATGTGGCTTGCATTCAATGGGAAGTCGATTGGAAAGTAGCTAAATCCATGATATGCCTGGGTACTTTATACAGAGCTGTATTTTTTTTCTCTTTTTTCCTCCCATTTCCCTCCCATATGGCCTTCTGAAATTGACTTAGCACTGCTTTTAATCATCTCCCTAGATTTGGTTTGAGTTTAGTCTCTACCTCCAACCATCTAAGCTCTCTATCATCCTGATGTAGTATTGATCACATAACCATTAGAAATATTGGTGGAGCAATCCTGCCCCCAGTATTAGTTTTGTGATATGGTCCTGATATATTTAGATTGGAAGACCGCCCTCCCATTTCTACACACCCTGTGTGCTGTATCAAATAAGACTAAA
The DNA here is from genome assembly GCF_013100865.1 of Trachemys scripta elegans. Taxonomy (NCBI): domain Eukaryota; kingdom Metazoa; phylum Chordata; order Testudines; family Emydidae; genus Trachemys; species Trachemys scripta. The sequence goes on along the minus strand of NC_048298.1, from coordinate 198,037,755 downwards.
ACCTTGCTAAGACTGTATCTGGGAAACCTAAGGAACTCTTAATGGATAGGAACTCACTAGCTACACACCACACTTTGTAGTAAATCATTTCATATTTCAGGCTTGTGGGCTGGAATATTTCCAATAAAAAGTGAACCGTTATCAGAACATCTCCATAAATCACTGCTAATCATGAGAAGGAAAGTCTCTGGGAAGAATAAAATGCCAATAAACATATTTTAAGAGGTGGAAATCGGTATTACTGCTTCTTTCAATGATCTTGACTCCCTGTAGACCAGTACTCTGTCTGTGGAAGTCCTTACTTCCTTCAGATTACAGATAACAGTTTGAGTAGGTAATAATTTCACTGTACTCTCATTATTTTAATCAATCCTGCATTTTGGTCGAGTATCAGCAATGGCAAATAGAGAGGAGTAATATATTTATAACCTGCTTTCCCCTCATCCCCAAAATAACACATGTAAAGGGTTTAGGACCTTGAAATGCAACCACTAAACTAGGTGCCAGCTGTCTTATGTAAAATCATGTACAACTGCTGCCCTTTACAGCAAGGGCTTCACAAAAGTGCCCTGCCAACTTCAACAGCTGTGGACGTGCTTTCTCTGGCAAATACACTTCAAACAGGTTCATTTCAAGGATAGACAAGTACTGTTACAGCAAGATGTACTAACTCGGTGCTTCATGGAAAACCTGCAGTCTTGTTTGTCAATATCCACTGACAGAGAAGTACAATTACAAAGACCTGGGACTAGAAGAAGTAGAAATTGGCTGCTGTTTTTTGGATATGTGTGATGTATACCTGGAGAGAGAGAGGTTGTCAGTCTGATTTATTTCCTGTACAGCCTTCAGTAATTAAGTAGTGATTATGAAATTTAAGCAGATGAAAGCTTGTCATTTTTAGAATCCTGTTGGTGAATTTGTAGTAGAACTGTCTCTTTTCACACAGGCCCCTCAGCAGGGTCATGATAATGAAACCAGTTCTATAATTAGCTGGGTGGCAGTATATAACTCTTTACTTCTGTCTGGGAGATGGAATACTTAAAGTAGCCACATGCAAGTAGAGGTGAGGTGTGTTAGGGTTTTTTGTTTTTTTTTTAAATTACTTTAGTATTTTCGTTGTGACAGATATTGCAACTGCATGTTGTGTCTCTGTGGGGAACATATTGTATTAAGTTTATGTATAGTCTTGGCAGAATTTTATTTTTTCTTTTATAGTTTCATTGGTAGTATCTATTTATTTTTAAGCACTTCCCCCCCACCCCCCATTTTTTGTCCATTTAAAATTGTCCTGGTTGTGGGAAATTCTGAGGGGTCAGACAATTATTTAATGACCGTAGACGTTGAGATTCAAAAAGCTTGATAACCATTCTTCTTCTTTTACCATTTGCAGTCCTTGCTGAGCCATCTGACAGCAGCTTCATCAGCAGAATGAAGGGCCTCAAGGCCACCATGAAATCTAGTCAGTTTAATGATTTATAACCATTAAAACACGAGCTGTCAACATCAGATGTCAAAATAAACAAAGCAAATATCTTTAAATCAAACTCTGTAAAGTTCTAGGGCAGCATTTTTCTTTCTTTTCCCATCTATACATTTAGATTATTATTAATGGGAATATTTTTTCATTGGTTTCTGTGTATGCTGAAATTGACATTTACTGATATTTACAAATAAAAATCAAATTCTTCCAAGCCTATTTATGTATCACTGTGGGCCAGGGATGGTGTGTATGTGTGTTCTGCTCCATTGGGGGAGGGTTACAGCTCCTCCGGGAACTAAAACTAGTGGAGGTTTTGAAGGTGAATCACTCACCTTGTAAACACCTACAGAGAGGTTACATCCCTGGGGAGGTTTGCACATTCTGGTTCAAACTGGGTCTCCAAAGTCTAGGAAAACAAAAAAAGGGCTTTTGGTTTATAAAAGCTGTGTTTTTAAACTGACTCAGTGCCACCTTCCGATCCAGCAAACAGACAGGACCTTTTGCCCAAAGGGGGGCCCCAATCCTTGTGGAAGGGTTGGAAGGTCAAGTCTTTGGCCTACCAAGGCCCAATAAGATGGTGGATGACCTCTGGTAAGCTTTTAGCCTGTGTGTAGGAACTTCTATTGTTTTTATGTTTACTCTGTAATGGTTTAACCTTAAGCATAAATGTGCTTGCTCAGAAGGAGCTGTGTGGTAACTTGTAACTACTTGCAGCACACTGTTCATAGCTCTCCCAGAGAAAGCACAGCACAGCACAGGCGCTGGCCTCAAGGCAGGGTGGCTAGCTGGGCATATTCCAGCATAAGCAGGGAGCTGTGCAGACATAAAACTCTGGTCAGGAGGGAGAGAGATATGGGTCTCCAGTCCCACCCAAGAAGGTGACAGCTGGGAGCTGGAAACCTTATGTGGTTGCCCTCCTGGGACCACAGAGGGGGGGTGTAGGTGCAGTCACCCTGAAACTGTGACATTCCTGTTACTGCTTACAAAAGCATTTGGAAAAAATGATCCCGTAGTATTTTAATTCAGAGATCCTTTTAAAAATGGATTTAGGTTGATTTTTTGTATTTTTAATTTTGTAATCCTATAGTAAATTGATCTTATAGCTCCCTGGGTTCTGTAAGTGTGATTAAAACATTAAGCTGTCTTATTTTGTTGTTCATATGCACTCCTGCCCATTTTACAATAATTCATATATTTAATAATAAAACTTAGACTGATACAAAATCCTTTGGAGACTCTGGCCATATACTATATCACTGTGTCCCTTTAACCACTTCTAGGGGATGCCAGAACTCAAAGGACTAAAACGTTATCAAATAAACCTTAATTCTGAATGTTTCTAGGGGCCACTGTTGAGGTTGGAAGGTCCATAATGAAAATGATTTTGAGGACACTCTGCGGTATGTGGTTAGATCCTGGGCTGCTCCTAAGGACCCAAGTAACAGTTGTGGCCAAGAGCATTTCTCTTCCACCCCTCTCCCTGCCCCAATCTGCCTGATTGGAAGAATGTGACCCTCTCTGTCCAACATTGACCTTGACATACTTATCTGTGCCTGTCACTTTAAAATTAAATGGCTATAACATACTCTGCTTAGTGCTACACCTGCAGAAACTGATGCTGATGCCAAATATGGTGTCCTTTTTAGTATGCCTGTTTTACAGACAGATGAATATCAACATTGAGTGTCAGTACCTAAATCAGATTACTGTGTTTAAGTACCTTGGGGGGCTGGTTAGCAGCAAATGGAGACATCAACAGAGAACAACACACAAGGTTTCTGAGCATGGGAGAAGTCTGGAACAAGGTAAGTGGAGGGATTTATGATAAAATGGATGCCTTGACTACTTAGGGATAACTATACAAAACTGTGGTAAGCAGGGCCAGCTCCAGGGTTTTGGCGCCCCAAGCAGCCAAAAAAAAAAAAGGGAAAAAAAGCCGCGATCGTGATCTGCGGCGGCAATTCGGCGGGAGGTCCTCCGCTCTGAGCGGGAGTGAGGGACCGTCCACCGAATAGCTGGACGTGCCGCCCCCCTCCGGAGTGGCCGCCCCAAGCACCTGCTTGCCAGGCTGGTGCCTAGAGCCGGCCCTGGTGGTAAGGCCAGCTATTCTGTATGGATCAGAGACATGGGTCACCAAAAGGTGCGCTTGAGAAGATTTGAAGCCATTGAAATTAGGTGTTTGAGGGAAGCGAGAGGGGAGACATTGATGGACCATATGTAGAATGATGTTATTGGAGTGAGACCAAGGTCTGCAGTATCCGAAGCTGCAAGAGAGGAGGCTGAGATGGTATGGGCAGGTACTAAGGAGGGATGAAGGGAATCCTGTTAGAAAGGCATTTGAGATTGGAGTTCATAGGTGGAGGAAAAAAAGGCTGGCCAAGAAAATGGTGGATAGACTGTGTATTGGAGGATGGAATGGATATAGAGCCAGCCTTGGACCAGCAAGCCTGGAAAAGACTGATCCAATGACCTGACCCCAGCTAGCTGGGAAAAGTGATAGAAGAAGTAGTTTATTAAGCATGTTTTATGCCGCTATGCCTGTGGTCCAGGTTCTACACTGGCTTCCAGTAGACTTCTGGGAAGAATACACAGGGTTGAAATTACTCTGTAAGGCACCTGGTTACCTGAGAGATCGTTCTCACCTCGTTCCATACTGCTGCAGTTGAGATCTGAGGAGATGCCCTCTTTAACAGGAGTGAGTTGCTGGTTCTGCTAAGGCTCCTTGACTTTGTAACTCTCTTTGTACTTATTCTATTAGAGGCCAGATCTGTTAACTTTCCTGGAATGTTGCAAAGCCCGATCAGCTGCGGGTGGAGATTGAGTTTATTTTATCATCTTCGTTATGTGGGCTGGTGAATATTTATCTGTCAAGGTCAAGTGAGATGTCCTCTGTATTATGGTGAGTTTCAGAGTAACAGCCGTGTTAGTCTGTATCCGCAAAAAGAAGAACAGGAGTACTTGTGGCACCTTAGAGACTAACAAATGTATTAGGGGCTCGTTCACCTGCACATCTACCAATGTGATATATGCCATCATGTGCCAGCAATGCCCCTCTGCCATGTACATTGGCCAAACCGGACAGTCTCTACGCAAAAGAATTAATGGACACAAATCTGACATCAGGAATCAAAATACTCAAAAACCAGTGGGAGAACACTTTAACCTGTCTGGTCATTCAGTGACAGACCTGCGGGTGGCTATATTACAACAGAAAAACTTCAAAAACAGACTCCAAAGAGAGACTGCAGAGCTAGAATTGATATGCAAACTAGACACAATCAACTCCGGTTTGAATAAGGACTGGGAATGGCTGAGCCATTACAAACGTTGACTCTATCTCCCCTTGTAAGTACTCTCACACTTCTTATCACACTGTCTGTACTCGGCTAGCTTGATTATCACTTCAAAAGTTTTTTTTTTTTTTTTTCTCTTAATTAATTGGCCTCTCAGAGTTGGTAAGACAACTCCCACCTGTTTATGCTCTCTGTATGTGTGTATATATATCTCCTCATTATATGTTCCATTCTATATGCATCCGAAGAAGTGGGCTGTAGTCCACGAAAGCTTATGCTCTAATACATTTGTTAGTCTCTAAGGTGCCACAAGTACTCCTGTTCTTCTTTTTGTATTATGGTGGTGGTTTCTGTATTTTATGGTATGGGAGCTCAGAAGCATTTATATATTAAATAAAGATTCAGATGTTTGTAGTTTGCCTGTTTTAAAAATAGGTGACTAGCTTTTCTTTGAAACTAGGAGGCAAATGTTCCTATTTGGAATGGTGTATTACAGGTCATCGGCCACTCCCTCTCATCTCCTCTCCATGTCACTCTTCCTTCCTCCCCCATTAGGTCTATCTTCTGTGTAAGTTCTCTGGGGCAGGGAATGTCTCTGTTCTGTGTACAGTGCCTAGCACAATCGGGCTCTGGTCCGCAACTTGGGATTTCTACATGCTGTGATAATACAGATAATAAATATGGAAAGTCAGTAACACGCTGACTTCCAATTTATGGAATGGAGAGGCCAAGAGCTGGCTAAATCTTCCTCCCCCCCCCCTCAATGTTTCTACACCTTGTACATCTTCTACTCATTAAGTAAGGGTAAGGCCATTCATATGAAAAAGGGAATGATAAGCTCAACAGGTCTGTGCCCAGTGGTTAGTGCTGTTGCTTCAAGATCTTAAACTCTTCCACAAAAAGCTGTTAATTGAAACCCTTTGGGAAGCATGCAATGACAAGATAAGGTTATAAAGATTACACAGTAAAATAACGTTACTATAGTATCTCTGAAAGAAAAACGAGTTTTTGGAAAGTACACCTATGTATTAATACTATGGGGTTTGTTTTTGTTTCTGTTGTATTGCCCCCCAGGCAGTCACTGTCTTGTACTCAAACAAGGAACCAGATAGAGTTTAGAGAGGATTTTGCAAATGTTATTCATAGAGGGGACAACCTGATTGGCACAAGACGACGGCCAAAGGAAGAAATGGGCATCAAGTAATGAAACCACAATACTAGCATCTGCTACACATCTGGAAGAGAGTATCCCAGAAGGGCCAAAGGCTAACCATGAAATTTGAGGACAAATGTTGCTCAATATTGTACTATAGTGAAAATGTACCTGGTATATTATTGTACTACTCTACTCTAAATTTGTTGCAGTATTCATAACATGTAACAGTCAGGCACATCACTTCATGGAGAATTTCATTTTGCAGGAATTACCTGTGGTTTTGGTTTGATTGTTTTTTTTTTTTTTTTTTTTTTTTTTTTTTTTAGGGGAATATTAAAAAAGATGTCTGTCTCATTTATGGAAGCCTTTGATTCTCAAGTCTTCCAATATACTTCATTGTACCGTGCTGTGTACTTTATGTAATGTTCTGTACATAGTGTCTTGCTCATCCAATAGTGCTTCAGAAGCATTGGTTACCACACAGAATCCCTATTTTACTAAGTAATTGGGGAGTGAGGAGTTGTTTAAAATCAAAAAAGTTCATAAAATTAAACATCTCAAAATTGCAGCAGATACTTCAATTTATGCATGGTGTGGGGCATGGTGTGGCTTTCTTCTAGTCCTTCAAACCATTCAAAGCAATTTCCAATGCATTGAAGGCATCAGAATGTGAAGGGATGTCAACTTGTTCTTCAGCATCACTTTCGTTTTGTGGGTCCTCATTGGGGAAAAATGGTTTGACTAACTGGTCAGTCACAAGATTGCTGTTTGTAAAATCAAGGTTCTTCTGTAAATGCTTTTGTGGTCTGTATTGCAGGCAACATCCCGAAGCATCACATCTCCTGTCGTCATTGCCTCAGAGAGGGGTTAGGATGAAAACTGTAGCTGTACTTTAACTGTAGTCGGCACCCACGTCTGTTACTCACATAACTGCTGATCTCTTGTATTCAACACACATGCTCTGGGTAGAAAAGTTTGTTCCATTCAGTTGCATTACTGATATCCATTGTTCCAACTTCTGACTCACACTTGGGCTTTCCAGGACATCAGCTATATTTCCAACCCATATTTCTCTTCCATCAGATGCTGGTACAGTGGTATGAGGAATTTTGCACTGTCTGTGCTGAAGCGGGCATGCTGACAACTGATATTTCTAGTACAACTTGTAAATTCTAATAGACCATAAAAAGTGTGTGCGTCTGTTTGTATATGCACATAAAGTCGCACACCATTGGAAACTTATATTTGTGATAATTAGTCACACATCACTGACCACGTAACTTGCCCTTTGCCTGCTAATATACCTCTCCAGGGCTCATTTCAACCCTCTGCAGAGCTTCAAACAGCAGCCATTTTTTTGTATCAACCTCCCAGATAAATGTTTCTTCTCCTTGACTTCCAAATGCCAATACCCACGGCCTATGATGGGCAAGATGCAGTCCTCAGCCTATGACAGGTTCTCTAGATACAGTTATGTAACAACTTAGAAGTATGTTATCAGGATGCTTCCTATATGTTAGAAATGTACTAAATGACCATTATACTGTTGGAAAGGGAAGATTCCCAGCTTCCCAGTGCGACTTGATGCACTTACCTCTAACTTTGGTCACAACTGAGATATCTGACTTTAAGGTCATTACATTTTCAAGTGAAGAAAAGCTATTTAGTTCATTCTGAGAGAGTTTTCTAGTATCCACTGCACTCTGTACAGTAGAAATCATGGGGAAGGATAAAAATAATTCCCAGTAACGCTTTTTTTAAAAGATCTCTAAAACATTCCTAAAATATTTGTTTTTCAATGTATGTGGCATGCATAAAACACATGGTGGCGTGTTGGTGCATAAAGAATGTATTGGCATTTGGCTGAGATTGACCTACATAACCCAATCGTGGCCTCACCACTTGGGAGTAATGTTGCATTTCAAATTGTGAAGAAAATACCTTTAATAGGCAGCCAGTTTAAAGCAAACTGAAGAAGTACTTCACACAACACAGTCAATTTGTGGAAGTTGCTGCCAGGGGATGTTGTAAAGGCCAAAAGTATAACTGGGTTCAAAAAAGAATTAGATAAATTGATGGGGGATAGATCCATCAATGGCTTTAGCCAAGATTGTCAGGGACACAATCCCCATGCTTTGGGTGTCCCTAATAGGGTGACCAGATCTTCAGTTGGGACGCTGCACTCCGCTTTTTTTTTTTTTCCTCCGCCAGCAGCACTTGGCTGTTCTCGGCTTTTTTTTTTTTGTCTCCTCTGACTGCCGGCAGCTTTCAGCTGTTCTTGGTTGGTCGGACCCCCCCCCCCCGAAAACCAGAGGCTGAAGGTATGCATAGCTAAGGGAGGGTGCATAATCTCCTCTGACTGCCCAGAGCACTTGGCTGTTCTCGGCTCCCTCCCCCACTCTTCCCCCCCAACTGCCGGCAGCACTGGGCCACAGTATGGAATTGGGAGAGGGAGCTGTTTGTGTTGTTACACCAGCAGCACTCGGTTTTTGGGTTTTTTTGCTCCGCCGGTGGACACCCCCCCCCCCCCTTGTGTCGCGATATTTTCTTCCTGTCATCTGGTCACCTTAGTTCCTAAACCTCTGACTGCCAGAAGCTGGGACTGTATGACAGGGGATGGATCACTTGATACTTGCCCTCTGAAGCATGTGGCACTGGCCACTGTCAGAAAACAGGGCATGGGGCTAGATGGACCATTGGTCTGACCCAGTATGGCCAGTCTTATATTCTTATGTGTGCCAGGCTTCGCCGTCATGTATTTCCTGTCTATATAATATAATCACAAACCATTCTGTAGTACTTAGTTATCTCTTAAACTGAACAGGAGAGAAATAGTTGGGTGGGTAAACAGTCATTTGTCCCATCGCTTTGTCCATCATTAGCATGGGATTTGGACAGAGAAACATGTTGTGTTTGCTGTTGTCAGCAAAAACTATAATTAAGGGGTATAAGTTAATGACATATGTAGTGATAGTCAGTGATGGATCTGCACAAGGCAAGGTTGAACTTGGACATTTCTGAGCTGTGTGCCTTTTAAGATGTTGTATTAACATGGGATTTTTCTTCTAAATATCCAGCTTCAGAAAGACAAGGTGGGGTGAGGTCATATCTTTTATTGGACCAACTTCTGTTGATGAGAGAGAGGCAAGCTTTCAAGCCACACAGAGCTCTTCACAGCTAAAGGCAGGGTGGAACAGATTGTGTAACAGACTGTTTGGCTTGTAAGCATGTCTCTTTCACCAACAGAAGTTATCACCTCATCCACCTTGTCTTTCTAATATCTTGGGACCACCACACCTACAGCTACACTGTATACAGCTTCAGAAAAGCATGCTGTTTTTTTCTGCATATTTTCAGATAAGAATTTTAATAAAATCTGTTGCTTGTTCTTTGAGGGTGCATGCAACAAAGCATGTCAGATATTTGTGCTGTGATAAGTTGTGCAATATGAGGCATATAGAGTTGGTAATTCAGGCTTCACCTCCATAGAGATGGCGGTCGTTAATATTCATCTGCTATCTACCCCTAGTAATAGCATCTTTTGCATTTAGACAACTGCAACAACATTTTCTCAATTGCCATCTGACATCTGCTGGCAGAACAGGGTAACACGTTGCATGTGATTAAGTATCTTACCACGGGAATTTACAGGCACCAGATTTTGAAGCTTGAGTGACTTAGGATCAAAACCAACTTGGCTCATAGCACAATATCTTGGAATGACCTCCCTCCCAAAACAAAGCCACCCCCCCCCACACACACAGAGGGTCTAAACAGGCCACAGTTCTCCTACCACCCTGTGTTCATGAATTTAACTCTAGGAATTAAATGTTGGGCTTGGATTACACAGTTTGTGTGTATCTCGCATTAAACATGCTGTCAGTGAAATTTCATTAGGACTTTCTTGGCCTGTAGGAAAATCAGTCTGATGACATCTTTCAGAATGGGTGAGGGCAAGGTTGTTTTTCTTCAGAGATTTCCTACCCGCAACCAATTAAAGTCCCAGAGGTTTGCTAGTTAGCTCTGACAAAATGGCTGTTGCAGTAAGTCTGGAAACAAGATTACACGGTCACTGTTCTCTTGTAAAAGGAATTATTTGCTTTTGCTATGAAGAGCTGACTCTTTTCCATTCCGGTCCTCTGCCCTGCTGGTTTGCCCCTCGCTGAATAAAACCAGACTGGGAGCAATACACATACAATAGATATTAAAGGCACCTGTTTGTGTCACAGCTGCAGCAGCACAAGAGCACACTGCAATTCTAGCTCAGAGGCTGGAGCGTTGTGTGGCTGCTGAACATGTAAACAAAGTCCCATTGATATTCAAGGCATCCTAGTGCAGGGTCTAACAAATGAGGCTGTTCTTCACTGAAGAACAACTCTGCACTGTCTGTGTAATAACAAAAATAGATCGCTTTTAGGCTGTTAACAGGCATGCACATCAGAGGGGAGTTTGCCTCTAAGTTATTTGTTTTCTATTGTCTGCTTCCCCCTGGAATTTACGATGAGACGATATCAACTGATGGAAATAATGAGGCATCAGTGGGAATGTTAAACTAAACAGTGCTTATTTTTGTGTGAATGAACATTCCAGTTTCAATTGGTTTCTTTAAGCAGTGTATTTGAAACTAGAAACGTATCTTTCCAAAGCTAAAGATACTAACCCAACATCCCATCTGGTGAAAATGAAGTAACCAGACCCGCTCAGGTGATTTGCTGCAGTCAAGGGTTAAAGTAACTGATTTTTTTCCCCCAGGAATATTGGTAGATTACTTCAGTATTATTTCCCTCCCTAATCTCCAGCAGTAGAATAAAGATCCTGCCATATGGCATCTACAACTGTGATTTTGTAGCTTGTTAGTGGCATAGTTAAACTGACTGGTTTCAAGAAAGAGAGTTTGATTTGTGTCCTTGCAGGAGTATTTCTGCCATAGCAACTGCGTTCTTGCATCTGCATCTACCACACTGCCTAACCAGTTTTTATGAGTGTATTGTGGGATGTTCTCAGCCATGGGTATCTTTATTTTATTTTTTCCCAGATCCCATTCCCTTTCCGCCTAGGAGTGTGGGAGTTCTTGCACAAATCCCATAGTTCTCAGACACAGTTGCCATTTATGTATCACAATGACTTTCCTGGCATGGCAGATTGCTGCATCCTCCAGGTTATGGAGTTTGCAGCTTGACAGCCTGGAAGCAGGGCAGGACAGAAATGGTAACAGTTCCCAGAGAAATCTCAGGTAGATCCTGAAAAAGAAGCAGAGGCAAACGCAGAGGTTTCTCTCCATCTGCACTGCAGAACTGCAGTGCAAATAAAGCAGACTGTGGGCCATGCCGGGCCCAGCTGGTGGAACAACATTGTGGCTATCGAGACTGGCAGGATCTGGCTGAGACACTTGCAGAGGCCCATGCCTACATTTTATTTTTGGTGTGTGGAGCTGGCAGCTGGCTTGCAGCAGAAAACAAGCCCTTGGAGAGCTGCTGTCTCTTGTGGACGAGAGCATTGCCATGGCGCTCTGGAAAGTGGCCATGAACACAGACTGCTCCTCCTGACAGCTTTCTTGTGTGGGGAAGATCACAGCAGGGGATGCTCCGCTTCACTGCTGTGCACAGCTCCAGTAATTGCTGCTGACCCCATGGGATCAAAGTTACCTGTGTCCCGGAAATAACGGAGAGCTCTGCATTCTACTGAGGTGCCTCAAGAGTGCTGGGGCTATTGCTAGGAGACATCTCAGTTCTTTGCTCTCTCTAAATAGGCCAGAAAGTGCTGTCACCATAAGTAGGGCCCTACTACGTTCATAGCCATGAAAAACATGTCACAGACCATGAAATCTGGTCTTTTGTGTGCTTTTACTCTATACAATACAGATTTCACAGGCGAGATCAGCGTTTCTCAAGTTGGGGGTCCTGACCCAAAAGGGAGCTGCCGGGGGGGACGGGACGTCACAAGGTTATTTTAGGGAGGATCGTGGTATTGCTACCTTTACTTCTGCGCTGCCTTCAGAGCTGGGCGGCCAGAGAGTGGCAGCTGTTGGCCGGGCGCCCAGCTCTGAAGGCAGCGCCACCGCCAGCAGCAGCGCAGAAGTAAGGGTAGCAGTAGGGCAACTCCCCCACAATAACCTTGTGACCATCCCATAATTCCTTTTTGGGTCAGGACCCCTACAGTTACAACACCCTGATTTTAAATAGCTAAAATCATGAAATTTATTATTTTTAAAATCCTATGAGTGTGAAATTATTCAAAATGAACTGTGAATTTTGGTAGGGCACTAAATAGATGTGAACATGGGCTGGCATCTGGCAAGGTTCATGATGTCAACATACTTTTTAAAAAACTCCTGCTTGTGCAGGGACAGATGAGGATACAGTTCTCCAACACTGCAGGAATAGCAGTAGCATTTCTGTGCCAGTTGTTTTATCTCAGAGACCAGCCCTTCCTCTTTGTGCTGCCCTGGTTGATGGCGCCATGCCCTAACTATGCGGGCAAGACTCTTCCAGTGGAGCTGTTGGGGCAGGCAGAGAAAGAAGAAGCAAGGTAGCTTGAGCTCGTTAGAATGCCGTTTGCCTTGAAAGTGCTTTGGAAAGATAGATATATATATATAAAATAAATCATTTGATGGAGACGTGCAGAACCATCCCATGCCATAATCAGCCAATATTCCTGTCCTAGCACTTGTGGCACCATTAAAGGAAAAATTATTTGAATCTAGATCTATATGAAATAATATATTTGAGGGGAAAATTTAAATCTTGAGCTTACCTAGGCTGTCGCTCTCTGTGTATTTAACAAATAACAACTCCCCCTGGTGTTTGCTGCCCAAACACTCCAGCAAACAGCATGCACTTTAGTGTGCTTTCCTGCATACCTGAAAGGTGGATTGCCACCTAAGAAGCCTGACCTACATGGATCTACCAGCCATCCAGGACTGCCCATGCAAGGGGAGCCCACTAGGTCTGAGGACATTGCAGCCTGAGGGAAGAGAGCCTTCCCTTCTCCTTGCCTCCCCCAACCTCTGCTTATCTCCCCTGATTAGATGTGACAGATTTAGAAAGTTTAGGTTATGTGAATTTTTAGTCAGCAGGACCAAAACATCTGGGTCAGCCAGTTTGAAACCATTCATTTTGCCAGTCTGCTAATTTCATTGTACCCACTAACATCCTCTATTACTGTCCCTTGTGAACATCTGTGCTGATGGTGACACAACCTCCTCTCTTGGCAGTCTTTTCCAGTGCCCATTGGTTTTACTATTTGAAGACCATTTTCTGGATTTAAGCAAAACTTTACCTTCCTTTAGTTTGACTATCCCACCACATCCTATCATATGACAAGACTGGGAAGTAATTCCCTTCCTTCTTATAATGTTATCTTGCAAATATTGGCAGACTCTGATTTCTGTCCTCCCCTGAGACTACTCTTTTTAGACCATTGGCTTTCAATCTTTCCAGACTACTGTACCTCTTTCAGGAGTCTGATTTGTCTTGCATGCCCCCAAGTTTCACCTCACTTAAAAACTACTTGCTTACACAATCAGACATAAAAATACAGAAATGTCACAGCACACTATTGCTGAAAAATTGCTTCCTTTCTCATTTTTATCATATAATTATAAAATAAATCAATTGGAATATAAATATTGTACTTACATTTCAGGGTATGGTATATAGAGCAGGATAAACAAGTCATTGTATGAAAGTTTAGTTTGAATTGACTTCGCTGGTGCTTTTTATGTTGTAAAACTAGGTAAATATCTAGCTGAGTTGATGTACCCCCTGGAAGATCTCTGCATACCTCCCAGGGGTATTCATACCCCTGGTTGAGAACCACTGTTTTGGACTACTCCGTAGATGTTCCTGCCTAATTCTCTCCTGTCTTATCCTCGTCATTTTCTTACTATTCAATAGGTTGTCTTTTTTTTTTTTAAACCAAATGTGAAAGAATTTGGAGTCTGTCTATGGTGTGGAGGCAGGCAGCCTGGATTGCACGTGACGAGTCTGTTATAGCTTATTGTGTAAAGAAAGATTGCCTGAACTATACATTTTCATGCATGCTTTTTCCTTGTAAAAGGAAGCTCGATCTGGTTTTTGTTTTTTTCTTTAACAAAAGCTTAGATTCCGAAGCACAAAATGGAGCTCTCCAGAGGCAGAGGCAGCGTATGAGCTTGCTGAGCTCCCACTGCCCTCTACCTTTCCTGGCCCTTACGTGAGATGTGACCTGCCCCATTTAATCTCAGTGGAGTATTAACTCTAAAGCCCAATCAGGATGACTTAATCTCAACACAGATGACTATAGTTTACTGCTCATCACAGCACAGGAAATCCTATTGTAAAGCTCTGTACAGCCTGTGATGAGGGGCATTGTCAGTGAAAGGAGTTTGGGTCATGGCGCGAGCTTGGGAAGAATCCCATCACTGATTTCCCCCCCCCCCCCGCCCCTTAATTTAGCCCCTGTCCAGGCTAATAATGTCTCTTTCCATTTAGAGACCAGTCAGCTCTCTGATAACCATCAGTGGTGCACAGAACATGATTTGAGACTCACTAACAGAGCAAAATTGCCCAAAGTGAGCCAGCATTGATTGCTTTTTGCGTAACTCTGGGGAAGTGAGTTTGGTAACTGCTGCTGCAGAGCTAGGATGTGTTTTGTGGCTTATGCAAGCTGTGCTTTTTATTGTCTCTGTGAGGGAGAAGTAGGTTGTGTCTAAATCCTTCATTTAGGACCCAATTAAATTATAGTTGCTAAAGAAGGTCAAGTTTGGGATCTCGGTCTTCACCATCCTTTTGGAGGCAGACATTTCACTGAGCACATGGTAGGAAGGCCTGAGTTCTAGTCGTAGCTTTGCCATTGACTTGCTGTGTGAACTTCGTTTGTCTGTCAGTTTCCCCATCTGGAAAATGGGGCTAATAATACGTAACTCACAAAGCGGTTGTGAGGATTAATCAATGTTGTACAGAGCTTTCAATATGTAAACACTACACACTATCACATACCTAACTTAGGGTTTTGTACTGCCTCCCCTAACCATAGTATCTGAGTGCCTTCTTTGTAAAACAGGTTGGCATTGTGGACTTCCCAATGGACTTCATAGAGTCTCTGGCTCTTCTCCCTTTTGGTTTGTAGAAATTCTGTTTGGTATAGGGTTTGTTAGAGGTCCTTGCCCCACCGCTGGAACACCTGTGATATGCCCCTTCCAGTGGATCTCCTTTTTCTGATGGAAGGTGGCTGGTGCAGGGCACTGGCTATGTTAGTATAGAGCTCCCCTAAAGAGGAGAAATTTGCTATTCACCATCTCTGGCTGCTTTAAGGCTATTTTGTGCATTATAGCAGACTGGAGAATCTAAACCTAAATGTACGTGGTCTTATTATGTTAAGTCACCTTTTGTGCTTATACGCCACAGTGGAGCTGGCTTTCAATCAGAGGATGTCAGACCAATGGATGGCTCATGTCCTGCAATACATACAGAGAGTTTAGAGGACAAAATGGTGACATTGTGGTTTAAAAGTGGATTATCAACCTTCTCTCTAATCTTCCAGGCTTTCATGGCCTGTAAACCAGACCACCCCACCCCCGCCATCTTTATAGGCAGCAGGTTTTGTATGTATTAATACAGGTGGGGTTTGTTTTGTTTTTTACAAAAGTCTGATTTTTATTTTATTGTTTGAAAGGGGAAGGTTACCTTATCCATTCATGCTCTCGCCACCTTGAATTTTATATTGTTAAATAATTAAAAAGGCTGTAAATGTCTCTTAGGCTTCCGTTTGTATTATGACAGTAGTAATTGAGGACTACTTAATAGGTACATCAACTTGTGTGTGCGCGCAAGAGTACGAGCGAGAGAGCGAGTGCAGATGTGGTTGAAATTCTGTAGTCCAGTGCCATAAAGTAAAGATTGTCTAGACATTTACACAGTAACTGCAGAAACAAATATAGGTCTTGACAGAAAAAATATGTAATACTGTAACTCTTGATTGTATTTGTTATAAATTCGCAAGCCCATTTCTCTCCACTTTGAGATTTTAAGGAAGGGTAGAGGTAAATATAATCTGTGCCAATATTTTTCCAGTCTCTCCTTATTTACTTCTGCATTTTTTTTTAAATAACTAAATTTAGAGGTTTAGCAAGAGGCTATAAAAATTTGGCTAGAAAAATTGTAGGGTATTTTGTTAGGATTTTCAGCTGTTGTTTCCTATCCCTTCTGTTTTCCTATCTATCTTCCTTACTTTATCGCGCTTCATTTTCTGTGTTCTTGTGCCTCTTTTCTCTCTCTGCCTTTTTCCCTTGCTAATGCAGAAGTTCTTTCCAAGTGGGACTGGCTGCAGACAGAATTGGTGAGGATTGTGCAGTTGGACTCTTTCATTCTGTAGTTATTTTAACTTGTCTAGTTTTCTATGCTTCTTCCTCTTTGCTGCTGCCAACATTTCTTTTGGTTGGGTGGCAGTGGGATAGCTGTGAGAGGCCTCTCTAGAGCATCTCTCTGTGGTGAATGAGAATTGGAGAACAGGGTGAAGAACTATAAGGCTTGTCTACATGGGGAGTATTCAGAAATCACTATTCCTGATTAACTTCTAGTGTGGACACGTAGGGCTTGTCTTCAATACTGAGGTAAGTCGACCTAAGTTATGCTACTCCAGCTATGTGAATAATGTAACTGGAGTCGGCATAGCTTAGGTCGACTTACCGCAGTGTCTTCATGGCAGTATAAGGTCTGGTCTACACTATGCAACTTCAGCTATGTGAATAACGTAGCTGAAGTCGACATACTTAGATATACTCACCGTGGTGTCTTCACTGCAGTGAGTCAACTGCGGACACTCCCCTGTCGACTCCACTTGTGCCTCTCGCTCCGGTGGAGTACACAGCGGTTGATTTATTGCGTCTAGACTAGACGTGATAAATCGACCCCCCCCCCCCGCTGGATCGATTGCTGCCCGTCAATCCAGTGGGTAATGTAGACAAGCCCTCAGAAACTACATAGAAGAAAATGCTGCAGGAGTATTCGAGCCGTTGTTCCTGTGCCAAGGAACAAATCTACGATCACAGCCTAGACTATGTGCAATGCGGACTTTGGTCCAGCAGTGGCACCCTGGTAGAAACAGGATCACAACATGTTTTCTTGCCATAGAAGAGCTCAGAAGTCAGAGAAGAGCTAGATTAACTTGTTTCCAAAAATAAATCCTTCAAAGCAGAAGTTTCAAGCATGATTCATCATTTTCCAACTCTCTGACTCTAGCTCTTGGAGTAAGGGTGCAAAATGTATTTGATCAGAAACTGAAGTGATTTTGGTCATAGAAGAAATGTTGCCTCTAAAAATACCAGTTCAGACAGTAGGAAGAGCTTGAGCCATAGGGGAAGTTTGAATTTCTTCACCTAGGTTAAGGGGGGGAAAATAGGACTGGATCTTAAACCCTAAAGAACAAAAAACCATAATTATTTTTGTCTTTGGTTGGACACTGTATCCTGCTTGTACATGTTTCTGACATGAATCCCACCCTGGCAGCTCATCATGCTACCACAGCAGCTCTTTTGCCTGCAAAGATGCATTCTGATCTCAAAACCATTGCATTTCTGCATCCGGTTTTAGCTTGACAAGAGGTGTACTGTGTTCAGGACGCTTGTTAAACTAAAGATTTGATTTTAATTCAGGGCCTTAATACTGTGATCTTAGAACTGAACTTTTAGTGGAAAGATAGAATTGACATCTGACAAAGTCAGACAGAACCTGTTGTTTGGAATAATAACATGATGTGCTATATGAATTGGTATATTGGTTTTCTCCAAACACTTTGCCACAATGCAAAATGGCCCAGAGGCCATCTGATATAAAATGCCAGTTTTAAGAGGATCAAGGAGATTGATTGATTGATTAGTGATGCAAGTGATTGTATGGTGACATGTCATTTTAACATGCTCTGACCCGCTCTCTTACCTGTACAGCTAGAGAGGAAGCTTTCTTGTTCTCTCTGCCATCAGGTGCTGTTTCCCGGTAAGGCCTGCAATCCTTCATGGGGCAGGGCCTGAGTATTCTGGTTGCTTTCTGTCAGCCCAGAGCTATTTTATAACTGTTTGACTGTGCCCCCAAAGCTAGTTACTCTGATGCAGACTGCTCTTAAAAGATACCGTTGCCTTGGGTGATGTTCATTCGGCTAATGTGCTTTGCTGTGATAAGAGGAAAAAGTGTCACTTAGGATGGCTGGAAAGGGAAATGAGGAATTTATTCAGTGGTATACAAATCAAATTGCTCTCTTCTGTAAGGAGTCAGCAAGTCCCAGCAGCTTGAGTGAGGCAGGGGGTGGAATGGTGCCTGAGAGAGGATCCCGTTCCAGAGCCACTGTTCTAGCATTCCCTGCTAACCATAGACACTTCCCTCTTAGTAACGTCTTTTTTCCCCCCACCCTTCCCAGCTGGTGAGAGGGTTTGGTCTTTCCTTCTTCCTTTGGCTGTTGGGAGAAGGAGGGGACTTTTCCTTCATGCACGCTTGCCCCTTTCAACCTTGTGAATTGCATCACCACTGCTACAGGACTGTGCGTGTGTGTTGGGATGGGAGGAGGTTGTTTCCTTTGTCGTTTTTCCACCCTTTCTGCTGACCTGCCCTGGGTTGTAGGGGAAAGAGAGGTTGGAATCTCATTCCCGTCCTCAGGGAGGGAAGATTCTGCAGGCGAGCACCTTTCTCCTTTATGTAAATTGACTTTGAGACTTGATGGAAATGCAGATGATGCAGGTTTACTCCCCATAATGTTCCAGTGTAGCTTGAGCAGAGGGGACAAGTGGAGGGAAGGGGGGGCAGGCAGGCAGGATCCCCCCCCCCCCGATTTGTTGCTTGGCTTGTACTGAGCATGCTCACACGGACTGAGCATGCTCAGTAACACTGCTGAAGCCTGCTGTCCTCACTCTGTCCCCGCACTATTGGCAAGCATGGGTTGCCTCTGAGCTTGAGTAGTGGCGGGCCACCACCAAGTGCCCAACTAACTCACAGAACACTGCTACAGAACCTCACTCGGCAGCACCCTATTCAGTTTTTAAGAGACGAGGCCAAAACACTGACCTTTGTCAGTCCAGTAAGGATGAGTAGGGATAGTGCCATGTGCTTGAGGGGAAACTGAAGGCATTTGATGGCGTACTGGTGTTCTGACTCCACTCATAAGGCCAGAACTTACTGCTATTATGAAATACTTTTTCACTTTAATGATGGGGCAAGTTGGGGTTGAAGTGGGTTTTCCATTTTTTTTCTTCAGATTTTTGGGAGCCAGCATCCACAGCAAAAACACTGATGTCACTGACGTGGCACCTGCACTTTGGGTCTCTCTGCTATTCTCTAATTTTGGTGATTGGAAGCAGAAGTCAAGAGATCTGCTGGAGCTGTAGGCAGGCCCCTCTTCTGCAGCCATTGCTGTGTGGAACCGGCCCACGCCCCTCTCCTGCTACCCTGTTCCTCCTCTGGCCCAGTTATCAAAGTGAAGAACACAAAGAGGACTGGGCAGGATGCTAGACTTAGATGTTCTAAAACTTGTGTGTGTGTGTTTTGTTTTTAGAATTGATGCATTTCTAACAGGTGGGGGGAGAAGAAAGAGGATGCAGAGAATGGAGAGAACAGACTCAATGGCTCCCAAGTAATCTATTGTCAGAACTTGTAATTTGCTCTGCAAACCCTTTTGGCTGTTTCCTGTTGCAGCCCTGAGGTGCTTGTAGAACAAATCAATCTACTTGAAAGCTAAGGCAGGAGTGAAGGATGAAAACATGCACGTTTTCAAAGCAGGAGGCAGGAATTTAAGCCCTCTTAATACATTAAGACCTAGACTTGATTATCATTTGGTAAAAACAACCGGACAAAACATTTAGATTTAGTGGGCCTTTTTTTTATTTTGGGTAAAACTGTTACTCAGCTTTTAAATGGATTAGCTGGGATGTTGTACTCCCGAGTTTCTGTGGGGCTGCTATGGGTGTCAGATGCCAATAGAACTTTAGAAGTGCTGTACGTTCTGTCATTTTATTTGCTATAGTATGTATATTAAATAGTTAAACTTGGTTCAGACTTGCATGTAATAATTGCATTGTATTCAATTATTATTAATTTGAATTTAAGCCTAAAACCAACCAGGCAAAAGATATTTAATAATTGAGAAACTTAGAAGAACAGTGCACTGAGCCCAATGAAATAAGCATCCACCAGCAAGAGAGATTAAATACTACTGCCATCAGTTAAGCTTTTGGGGGAAGGGAGATGTCTGATCCTGTTAATGCAAAGTATGAATTGATGTAGTTTTAATTTTCTTCCGATAAGATTTACTGCTTTACATGTAAACACCAGCCAGTGATTTGGCTATGTTGGATTTTCCATTCTATGGAGAATGTGTTCATGTACTGGAACTTAACTGATCACACCGAGTTAAGTGGAGGATAATGAAAAGCTATGGAGTGAATAATAGAAGGCTTTAAAAATGAGGCAAGGGGACTAGATGATAGAATACTATACAGTAGCAGTGGTTTAGCCAGATTTAGAGATTAAATGTACATTTCTGGACATCTGGCTGCTCTAATGTCTGTATAGACCTTATATATAGAATTAGATCTATTAAAATATATGTGCTAACTTACGATAATCGACTCTCTTAGGGTATGCCTACACTGCAACAAAACACCTGCCGCTGACTTGGGCTCGCGAGCCGCAGGGCTATACAATTGCAGTGTAGACATTTCGGGTGAGGGCTGGAGCCTAAGCTCGGGAGCCCTCCCCTCTTGCAGAGTCCCAGAGCCCAGTCTCCTGCCCGAGCCCAAACATCTACACTGCAATTGTATAGCCCCACAGCTAGAAAAGACATGTTAATATTAGCTCTCAGAGAAACACGCAACATGTATTTTTTGGATATTACATCATGGAAAACCATATCTCAAGCCTCTCGTTAGCAGTAGTAATCTGGGGGGACAAAGGGGAATGTTGCGTTGGCCCATGGGTGGTAAATGGAACACTGACAAGGCAAAACAAAGTTAGCTGCTGTGATAAAGAATAACCTCTCATGACTGTAATGTCATCTTATTTTTATTTATGTGTTTGAGTTTCCAGCAAGCACAGATTATAAGTCTCTAAGCACATGTAAAAAAATTAAAAACAACAGTTAGAAAACAATATGATGGCTCAGTGCCAAAAAGGATGCTCCTCAGCCATCTGGTCAAAATCTGCTCAACACCCACCCAATGTTTTGTGAGCAGGAAGTACAGATTATTCCTGAAGGCCTGGTGGTCAAAATGTCACTGATTTTATGTTCTTTGCAGGGTATTTTTAATGGGTATATTTGGTCCAGTAAAAGTCCTATAATACATCTGTACTAAAAATTCATCTTAAGTTAATTGTCTATATGTTGCAAGAATGGAGGCCTGAAAGATTAAATACTTCGATATATTATCTTAAAACAGTGTTTCTCAAACTGGGGTCACCGTTTGTGTAGGGAAAGCCCCTGGTGGGCCGGGCCGGTGTGTTTACCCGCCCTGTCTGCAGGTCCAGCCGATCGCGGCTCTCACTGGCCGTGGTTCGCCGCTGCAGGCCAATGGGAGCTGCTGGAAGCGGCAGCCAGTAAGTCCCTCGGCCCGCACCGCTTCCAGCAGCCGCCTTTGGCCCGGAGCAGCGAACCGTGGCCAATGGGAGCCACGATCGGCCGGACCTGCGGATGGGGCAGGTAAACAAACTGGCCCGGCCCGCCAGGGGTTTTCCCTACACAAGCGGCGACCCAAGTTTGAGAAACACTGTCCTAAAATAATTAAATGAAATATGAACACAGGCCGGAGGATGTGAGGAAAGGGATTGCTAGTATTTTCCAAAGGAAAAAAAACATAGACACTAATATAGGTTTGAGAATATTCAGAAATGTGTAATGTTGATGTGGGACCAGATTTTTAAAGATATTTAGACACCTACGTACTTTTGAAAATCCCCTTAGATATATAAACACCTTTACATAACCACCATGGTAAGATTATTAAAGTGTCACCTGGTGGCTAGTATTTGGTAAATGCATATTTACAGTACGCATGGCATTCTAGGAGTTCTGAAGTAAGAAGCAGAAGTCTGTTTGAGGTAGGCCTGCTGATCTCAATAGGAGTTCAGGGGAGAATATGACCTTTATGCAGTAACTAAACATCTAGTTATTATTTGTTCAGTGCCTCAGTGTTGCATGGCCTACTCAAGGGAAGTGGATTTTTCTCTGAGGCCCACCACTATTTCTGCCCTTTGTTTCTCTTCCTTCCGCATCCTCCTCCAGCGAGATTAATAGGGGACATAGGAATTCATATTTCTGAGTCGTCGTTTGTCTGCAAACTCAGAGAGACATCATAACATAGGTTTACACTGATTACATTTGGAAGATTATATCTGCAGCTAGGGGCTAGAAACTTACTTTAGAAAAAATAAAAACTTAGATTCTGCAGAATCTGTTAATGTCATACACATTGGATTCAGCCCGTGGGCTTGTATGTTTTAGATCCCTGTGCCAGAAGTTGGAAATTTACCAGACATCTACGAGGTAGAGTACTAAACTTATAAGCCAGAAGTAGACAGAAAAGAAGTGTGGAGGGGAGACAAGGCATTAGTTGAGGTCCAGTGCAATGTTGGAATAGAAAACCCTGCTTCCTATCATTCCCCAGGTGCTGAGCATGAAGGAGGGTGCTGGGATTTCTACCAAAGTGCTGTCTTTGAATCGAGCTTGGGGGCTCCATCTTTCATATTTGATTATTGCTAATAAGTATATAATAAATAGGAAGTTGGTTTATGTTTAATCCACATTTGGAGGGTTTTCTTTGCAGACAGAAGGGCTAGAAACTCAATTTTTTTTAAAGTATAAAAGTTTGTTTGGCAGAAATTGGTGTCTTTCCACAAAGTGCTTTCCACTCACCATGGTGGAAAATAAATTTTGCAGGTCAGTTTTTTCAACCTATCTTCTGTGTACTGATCTAGCTACAGTTTATTAAGATATACCTGAATAGTACCATAATATGAAAAGAAATTTGTCTGCTAAACTGTAGTGAAAAAAACCTATAAAGGAATACCTTGGTATTGTCCTTTAACATCAAATAGTTATTCTGTATTTTAAAAGAAGTATTCAACTTCACTTATTCTACAGATTCCTTACGCCAGGGGTTCTCAAACTGGGGGTCGGGACTACTCAAGGGGTCATGAGGTTATTATGTGGGGGGTCGCGAGTTGTCAGCTTCCACCCCAAACCCCGCTTTGCCTCCAGCATTTAGAATGGTGTTAAATATATTAAAAAAATGATTTTAATTCATAAAGGAGGAGTCACACTCAGAGACTTGCTGTGTGAAAGGGGTCACCAGTACAAAAGTTTGAGAATCACTGCCTTAAGCAAAGTAAGCGTGCAACTTAGATACCAATGCAATAAGCTGCAACAATATTTTGAGAGTATTGTTGCATGGTAGCATGTGAGCCCGTTGAACTCCGCCAGTACAACTATAAATATATTTTAAGTAGACCTGGGCAACATTTTTTGATAATAAAGATATTTTTTTGGTTGAAAAATGTGGTTGCAGGAAAAATGTCGTCCCCCCCCAAAAAAATATTTCAAAACAAATAATTCAGAGGAAAACTGTTGAGATATTTTTGTAGTTTCAAAATTGTGGGAAAATGCCCTCCTTTTCTGATTTTAATTTTTTTCTCCAAAAGTGTGTGATGGGGAAAAAGGGGATGTAATACTTTGAATTTTTAGCGGTCTCTCTGTTTAGGTGAGTAAAAGTAACACTTTGACTTCCTGATGGAAAACCCCACTTTTTACACTTCCTTAATTTTCTAAATTTTCTTATAGGAAAACAATTATTTCCTGGTGGCAAAATTTCATTTTCCTACTAGCTCTAATTTTCACCCTGGTTATTCCTCAGAGCCACATGAGGAACCAAGATTAGGAAAGAGGAGTTGGACAGGACTGGTAAATAACCTTTGAGCTTCCTTGCTCTGGTGTGTGTATGAACCATTTTGAGGCTAGGGGAAGCCTAATATAGGCCACTATGACCCTAAACAGAAGAGGCTGTGATTCCAAATGAGGAGGTCCTTAGTTTAGTCTGAGCAGTACCATCTGGTGAGGGCCACAAGTCTAGGGTTGCCAACTTTCTGATTGCAGAAAACCAAACGCCCTAGCCCCGCCCCTTCCCTGAGCCCTGCCCTCCACTCACTCCATCCCCCCTCCCTCCGTCACTCGCTCTCCCCCACCCTTGCTCACTCATTCATTTGGGGTGCAAGAGGAGTTGAAGGCTCAAGCTGGGTGTGTGAGCTCTGGGGTGGGGCCATGGATGAGGACTCCGGGCTGGGGCAGGGACTTGGGCTGCAGGGCAGGAATGTGGGCTCCAACTGGAGGTGCGGGCTCTGAGGTGGGGCCAGAAATAAGAGGTTCAGGATGTAGGAGGGGGCTGGGGGTGCAGGCTCTGAGGTGGGGCTGGGGATGAGGGGGTTGTGCAGGACAGGGAACAGGGCTGGGGAAGGGGTGTGGCAGGGGGTTGGGGTGCATGCTACAGGCAGCGCTTACCTCCGGCAACTCCTGGAAGCGCCTGGCATGTCCCTGTGGCCCCTAGGTGCAGGGGGGGCAGGGAGGCTCCGCACGCTGCCCCTGTCCGCAGGCACCGCCCCCATCCACAGGCACCGCCCCCACAGCTCCCATTGGCCAAGGTTCTCAGCCAATGGGAGCTGCAGAGCCAGCACTCAGGGCACGGGCAGCGCGTGAAGCCTCCCTGCTCCCCCCATGCCTAGGGGCCGCAGGGACATACCAGCTGCTTCTGGGAGCCATGTGGAGCCAGGGAGCCTGACTTATCCCCACTGCGCCGACGACAGGACTTTTAACAGCCCGGTCAGCAGTGCTGACCAGAGCTACTAGGGTCCCTTTTCGGCTGGACATTCCAGTCGAAAACCAGACACCTGGCAACCCTACACAGGTCCCCCAGGGACAAGATTGAAAAGTTTAGAGCTTACTGTCTTAATGCATATTCAATAGTATTGTTGACTGCAAGGATTCAGAGGACTAGAACTTGTGTTTGCAGGGATCTAGGTGAACAATTTGCCCACGCTGCCACCTGGCAGAGCTGTGATCAATGCAATATGAACCATGGGGGGGGACTAAGCAACACTGGAAGTGAAAACCTGATTGGCATCAACTCCTGTGGCCTCTGATTGGTGTAGGCATGCTATTTAAGCATGGAGGGAGTTCCAGGAAGCTGTGTGAGCAACCTGGCAGAATTTGGCCTGGTGCTACAACAGACACCGCTCTTGTTCCCTGCTTCAGACTCCATCACTGATTCCTGACTTGACTCCTGATTCCTGACTCTGATTCAAGTTTTAGGCCTAACTTCTGGTTTCTAGCTCTGGCTCAGACTCCTGGTCTGACTCCAACCACCAGGCTCTACTCCTGCTCCTACCAGTAGTCCTGACTCCTGATCCTACCTGCTAGGTCAACCTGCCCATGTCCGGGTTGTGACAGCTGACTCCAGCACCATACCATGGGAATCCTTCTTCTACAACTTTGATGTCTAAAAGTTGTCCTAGATACTCAAAGCTGAGCACAATGTACAAGAGTACTAAACGTGGTGGCTAATAGTTAATAAAGCCTGAATCTGTATTTATCAAATCCTTTGTTGAACTCACGCCTAGGAAGGCACAAGTATATTGCACAGTTTACCGTAATTATTGTAAAAGTGCCTAGAGCTAGGGTAGCTGATTTAAAGAAGTCCATATAGAAAAAGTGTTTTATCCTTATCTCTACCAATACTGAAAAGGATTAATATTGATTTTAAAGTATAAAAATGGATAGTAATTGAAGCTAAACTGAAAAGTCGCTTCTATTTTAAAAAAACCTACTTCTGTTTCAACTAATAAACACTGTTTTGTCACCATTGAAAGGTGATGTAGCTACAGATGCACACAGTTGACCATTCCCTGAAAGTTAATGTTCATCATCTTGAGTATTTGTTTTAAAATATTTGGCTTGTAATTTTGATAGGCAAATTTTTACTATTGATTTTTTTTAATGGGACACCATCAGGTTAAAAATAACACATTAAGGATAGTTCCTTGCTAAGGGCCTGATTTTTGCCCTTCATGTTCTAAAGCAACAGTGGTTAGTGCATAGCTGGTGACACTCTAGTTTAAGACTGAATCAATTTTAAGAATCTAATTCACTTTGTCTGCATTTTGTCAGCATGGACAGTGAAAATAGGCTTGTCAGTTTCTAATCAGTTACATTTTCTGCTTTGTTCTGCTAATAATGCAAAAACTGTAATGTTTGGGTTGCTGACACTGCAGGGGAATGTGTTTTATTTAAATTTATTTGAATTAGAAAAAAATGATCTTGGCATCTGTCAGAATTTGTTTCTTAATACCCTTAAAGACCTAAATTTGGGGGCAAAATTGACCAGGCTGTATTCTTTAAAACCATCAGCCACATTTTGTTCTGACTTAACACGCTCTATAGTTCCACTGACTGCAGTGGATTTGCAGAGGGCAGAATGTATCAGGGTATAATTTGGCCCTTCATGTGCAGTCCCTACAGCATATGAGAGGGAGCCGTAACAATATTCCTGTGAGAGGGACAATATTTCAGTGGAGGGCTAAGCTGGAGCATGGCTTCAGACCATTTTAATACCTGTAAATCAGGGGTCGGCAACCTATGGCACGAATGCCAATTTTAAATGGCACGCTGCAGCTGCTACTGGCCCCACTCAGCCCGCGGCCGAACCCCGACAGTGGGCTGAGTGGGGCCGACGGCCGGGACCCCGGCAGGCAGCAGCGTGCCATTAAAAATCCTGCCCTGCCCAGCCCACTCTTCTCCGTCCCCCACCTACCGCTCTCTCTGGCGGGGGCAGGGGGCAGAAGCAAGCTTGGTCCTGCCGGCTGCTGCTGTAGGGCAGGCTCTGCCGGCAGCCAAGCTTCCCCCTCCCCCGCCTCTTCCCCCAGTGAGCTGCGTGGAGCCCTGCCTCCTCTCCCGCCCTGCTGCCGATGGCCCTTGCGAGGGAGGGGAGAAGAGGAGCCCCAGCGCCCTCGCTGCTCAGACCGGGAAGGAGGCGGAGAAGAGGTAGGAGCGGGGCCTTGGGGAAGGGGGTGGAATCAGGGCGTATGCCTCCAGCCCCCTGCTGAGAGCCGCTCAGGGCAGGGGGCTGGGAGCACCCCCCTGATCCCAGCCCTCTGCCCTGACCCCTGCACCCCCTCACACCCCAGCCCCCTGCACCCTCCCCATGACCCCATGCCCTCACTCTTGCACCCCCCACATCCCCACCCTGAGCACCAAATGGGAGCTCCTCCACCGCCCCCCACATTCCCACCTGCACCCCTTGCACCAAATGGGAGCTCCACACCCAAACCTCCTGCCCCAACCCTGAGCCCCCTCCTTCATTCTAGCTCCTGGCCAGATCCTGTACCCCAACCTCCAGCCTGCTCCTTCACCCCCAGCCCTGTGCTCAGTGCATCCCCACCCTCAGCTCAGTGCAGAGAGAGAGGAAGAGAATGGGCCAGAACCAGGGAGAAGGTAGGTACCCACTCTATGTGGGCAGGGCCGGGACTCCAGACCGGCAGCGGGCTGAGCAGGGCCGGCAGCTGGGACCCTGGCTGGCAGGAGCCAGTGGACGGAACCCAAGACCGGCAGCGGGCTGAGCCGCTCAGCCCACTGCCGGTCTGGTGTTCTGGCCCCCGGCCCCGCTCAGCCCGCTGCCGGTCTGGGGTTCTGGGTGCTGGCCTCTTGCCAACCGGGGTCCCGGCTGCCAGCCCCGCTCAGCCCGCTGCCAGCCTAGGTGAATGGAACCCCAGGCTGGCAGCGGGCTGAGCAGGCCGGCGGCGTAAGATCAGCATTTTAATTTAATTTTAAATGAAGCTTCTTAAACATTTTGAAAACCTTGTTTACTTTACATACAACAGTAGTTTAGTTATATAATATATAGACCTATAGAGAGAGATATTCTAAAAAACGTTAAAATGTATTACCAGCACGCGAAACCTTAAATTAAAGTGAATAAATGAAGACTCGGCACACCACTTCTGAAAGGTTGCCGACCCCTGCTCTAAAGTGATGAGGAAGAAAAGTAGTAATGCACTGTGGCCAGGAGGTACTGTACTTGATCTTGGGTATATATTCTTCTTGATTTTATAAGCATGTGCTGTGAAGTCTGTGTTTAAAGCCAGACAATGATATAAACAGGATTATAAAATTCATCCAGGCTAGTGCTTTTTGACCCAGTCCTTCAGTGTTTCACCTTACGATAGACTTTTGTAGTGGAGTCATATATCAAATGCTTTCATTCTTGCAAACAGCTATCTACATATTTTTCTCAAAACCTTTGTGCCCTTTTAACCAGGATTACCTAGATTTCTGAAACGGATGTGTTTTGAACACTTATTTTCCCATTTAATAGCTGCAGTCTAATTTCATATGTACAGTATTTATTGCTAGAAGGTCAAACTTACCACAT
Organism: Trachemys scripta elegans; assembly: GCF_013100865.1. Classification (NCBI taxonomy): domain Eukaryota; kingdom Metazoa; phylum Chordata; order Testudines; family Emydidae; genus Trachemys; species Trachemys scripta. The sequence continues at coordinate 198,009,397 of NC_048298.1, read as the reverse complement.
ACCTTAGAAGTAACTCAGAAAAAGGGGCTTGAGTTGCAGAGAAGAGTTAGGATACAGCTTTGCAAGACAGCAATTAGAACTAGAGCTGGTCAAAAAGAGGGAGATTTTTTGTTAAGGTTTTGTTATTGTTAAGAAAAAAATGTTTTTGACAAAATTTGAAATTTTTGAAGCAGTTAGAGCTGTGAATGTGTCATGAGTTAAACCCATTGGGCCAATTTCTTCTGGGTCACACCAGTGCACCCCAGAGAAATCAATAAGCTAAATACAGTGATTCTTCAATGAAGCACAGTTTATACTCTTTTAGTTGAAAGAAAACTAAGTTGTCTCAATCAGTGTGTTTTAAATATAAACCCTTTTGGTGAGGGTGAGGAGGACTGGAGGAAGGGCACGAAGAATATTTAGGAAAATATGTTTTAATAAGGAAAAATGTGAGCAATCTTTTCTATGAAATGAGGAAGGTATCCAAATCTCAGAGGCCCGAGGAAGCCATTACTTTGTAAGCAAATTCTAAAACAATGCAGTGCTGTGAGGTGGCTTTCCAAATGATGCCAAATCATTTTCCAGTAATCTAAACTGCTAATTGAATTGGCTTCCAGCTGTTGGAACACCTTCTCCCTATTTCACGGAGTAATAATAGGTGGTGGAAGAATTTAACAGTATATAAAAGCCGAGCAGAGAACTCTGGCATTAACTTGTCAGGCAGAGTTGAACTGTGGGGGACTGTACTGGGACCCCCAATTCCTAGGAGCTTCTCAGTGGAAGTAGGGCTAACAGAGGGGGTAGTTTTCCTCCTTGGAAGGCATGAGGGCCTCTCCATCAATGTTCATAGAATGCCCCTGTGTTATGGGCCAGTATTAGCAGCTGAACTTTTAGCCAAAGGACCCAAATGTCCAGCAGACATGCCCTGAAGATGACATCCTAACTACCTGCAAAGAGGAGACTATGGGGATGGAGAGGCGCAGAGAGATGAGAGACAGAAAGATGACGGATTGTTCAAAATGCTTCCCTTTGTCTCTCTGTTTGTTTAAAAATAAAAATAAAAAAGTTACTCCCATAAAATGATACATTTTAGCCATTGTTCTTCAGTAAAACATTTTTTCTAATATTTCCTTGCTTCTTCCCCCCCCCCGCTTTGTTGCTCCTTTAAAATTCTTTCCCGTTGTGGAAGCAGAGAAAAGAACTGACAGAAGGGAACAAAAGAGTGAGAACTCAGTTTTTCTCCGACACCATGTCCCTCCTTCATTCAGCCTGTCCTTCACATTCCTATTTTTTCAGTATTTGCGTGTGCGAAAGCCCACGTCTCTGCAAAAGCCCATAGTGCACATTCAATTTTGGTCTGCATTTACCTGTAGCTAGTAACCCAATGTATTTGTACAATGTGGGCAATTTAAATTGACTATGGGAACTCTTAACTTACTCATTTCCCAGTTTATGTGCATTTAAATTCTTAATGGGACGTTACAATTAATGTATGGTATTTTTGGATCCCACTACCTATTATATGTGTTGTATAATATAAACACATAATGTTGCATAACCAAATAGGTCATTCAGCTTGGCCTTACTTAAGGCATACTGCTGGGTTTCTGCACTTGTCCCTTTTACAGAAAAGGAATGACTGTCCTAGCTAGGTCCAGTTCCCATTTTGTCACACAGACTGTGTTAAAAGGTTTTAGTGATGACTAATCATTTTGGTTTCCTAGACCTTTTTTGAGTTTTCAAAGCTGAACGTTTTTTGTGACCCTTATGATTGGGGCTCACTGAACCAGAGAAACTATTCTGTGACAAAAGACGACTCATCTTCTGTGGGAGAAATTAACAAAACTGCTACATTAAACTCAACCTACTTTTTCTGGCCACCTCAGAATTGATGCTTGTGCCTCCTCTGAGACAGTTTTGAGCCCAAGCTTCCGAGTGTAGCAGTCCAAACTCTCAATTAATGTGTCCGTAGCATTTTACAATGTTGATTTTTCTGTGTGTGTTTATGTTGCTTAGACGCCAGTTTTCACAGATGACATTTTTTAATGGCCCCATCTGTCCAAAATGGTGGAGCTGTGGGACAAATTTTCTTACCCTGGCATTTGGTTGTTCATCTGGATCTAGTTCCCATCTATAGTTTTTCTTTTTATTAGTGGGAAGAGAGGGGCATTGAACAGTCTCTTTACTCTAGTTTAAATTTGTCATGGATGCAGTGAGAAGAATTGAGTGCAAAACTTTAGAACTAATGTGATTGAATAGGACACGCGTGTGGGAGAGGAGGCGGGAAGATGGAGAGAGGGTGATATGTCTGAGAGTAGAAGGAAATCACACTTCCAAAAATGATAGTGAAATTAATCCTTGTGAAAGGTACTGTGCTGACAGATGTGAAGACTAAAGTCTTCTCCTTTGGCATGGAACAGGTATAGCACAAGCATTGGCAATGTGAAAGTGTAGCCTAGAGGAATGAGCACTGAGCTGGGAATCAGGAGAGCCTGAGTTCTGATCTCAGATCTGTTGCTGGCTCACTCTGTCGCCTCAGGTGAGTTGTTTCACCTTTCTGTATCAGTTTACCTGTTTATTAAATGGGGATACCTCCCAGAAGTGATGCGGTGATTAATTTGTTAATGTCTGTGGAGTGCTGTAAACATGGAATGCTATAAAAATGTAAAATCATTCTACTGCGATAAATGCACCCATCGTTAAGGTTATGTTACAGAGTTCAATTTTAGCAGGTGCTTTAAACCTTAATTTTGTAGTAATCTCATTGAAAAGGAAAGAAACAAAATCTATGAGATTCCAGGAATGTCACTCTGAAGGGCTTAGAATATCTGAGTCAGAGTGAAGCAACTGCAAAAATAGTTGAGGTCTCTCTTTGTTCAGAATATCACCAGGTTCAGTCACCACTGGGATTCGCAGTCTGTTACCGTCCAATTTTTCAGCTCTCAGCCATTTTAATTTTACAGATTACATGCCTTAGTGTCACACGAGTGTATCTATGCCATGCCAAGAGTCCTGGATCATTGGGCTATCAGAGGTAATTCAACCAATCACCACTCTTACTCTGCAGCTAATTTGCATCCAACAATTTCATTGGTTGTATGAGGGAGTCTGCACAGATGGTGGATTATTTGGCCCAACTGCCACAGTTCTTCAGACCACCCACATAACAACCCAACCAGAACCCAAAGTAACCCCAAATACATACAGCCCCTCACTGCAGCACACAACTCTCACCATGGACAAATTGACAAAAATCTATCCGCACAACACACACGCTTGCCCACCCTCACTCAGACTTTGCATAAAATTATAAACTTGAGTGGCAAAACTGCAGGTCATCACTACTGGAAAATAAATCCTGAGCACTATTTGAATTTTTATGGTGGTTTGATGAAAAATGGGTTGATACAGAGGGAGGAACAAGAGTTTAAAAACCACCCCTTTCAATAGTTTTTCACTGGATTGTCTGACTCTTCTTTGTAACCCTTTTGTAAGAAATCAAAAACATTCTGGGACCTGTTCTTTGGCCTCATGATTGCTCCTGGTGTGCTGATTCCTAGTGTATCAGTTATACACCAGGAGTGTTCATCTAGAAAGTGTTTTATAACTTTTCAGCCATAATGGTAAGTTTTGTGTACCAAGGTGAAGCCACTGAATTTTAAGTTGAGAGCTGATGAGCTGTGGTGAGAATGTCTTTTACTCCTTAGGGGAAGAGGGAGAAGCATAGGTGCTGACTTCCTCTGTTCCCAGGGGGGTGCTCAACCTCCGCTCCACCCCAGTTGTGTAATACAATCCCTCCTTCAGTGGCTGGTATAGCAGGGAGTTAGTAATTGTTCCCATAGCTCCAATAGTAAAGACCTTAGCTAGGAAGCTGAAGATCAAGGGGTTCTCAAACCCTGCTCCTGATGTGTGTGGGGAGTGGTGTGGTAACATGCAATTCATAAATTAGAAATACTTCTTCAAACAGATTTGGTACTTTACTTTCAGTCATGTCACATTGTGCTTGTGTAACCCACTGACCAGTGAGTTATGCTTCCCCTTGAGTTATGCCTGATTCACAAAGGATCTGTCTGTGTTTGTGACAGCTGTAAGGTTGTGAGCCTGGCTCTTTAGCACAAGCTGTCAAAACTCATGCTCTTAGCTCATTAAGTCATTGGTGCAATCCCTGGTGTTGGCCAAGGTGATAGCAGTCATGCTTGCAGGTGGCGTGTTTGTAGGTTGAAAGGTATGCTTCATATTGGCAGTGAAGGGAGAGGGCAATAGGCACATCTGCTGGCTGTGACACCCTGTATCCCATGTTCACCACTTTTATGTGGTTATAATATATTTTGTACAAAGTATGCCATGTTGAGGTATCACTTGAAAACATATATTCTACTGAACCTCATTGCTGTGTTAAAATGTGTGTATCAATGTTGTATGTGGAGCTATGAGATTTGACTTGTTACTGAGATGTACTGTAGTACTAGGTAACGCTCTCAGACCATTTTCTCAAAGACAGAGGCACACTGACATGTCAGCTAGGTGCTAAACGGTCATTTCCTGGAGATTCACCAGCAGGGGAGCTGTAAACAAGACATTTGCAATTCACCTGAAGAACAGTGGGCAGCTCATGCACACCATGGAACTGCCTGACCTCATGACTCAACAAAGACTTTTCCAGTGAAAAGGGTCAGGATAAGAGAAGGGGGGAAAAGGCCCCGATCACCCCTTTTCTCCCCCATCTCTACTCACGGCAGCAAGATCACTTGAAACTGAAAAGGACGCTTTTGGGACTGGGGGGAGTGGTCCTGAACTGGAGGATTTTTGAGCCTGTACAGACTGTTGAAAGCTTTTGGGTGAGAGAACCTGTTTTTGCTTTTAGAACTATTAGCCTTGGTAAAGCTTAGGAAATAGCTTGCGTGTTTATCTTTTATTTCTTTTGTAACCAATTCTGATCTTTATGACTTATCACTTATAATCACTTGAAAATCTATCTTCCTCTAGTTAATACACTTGTTTCACTGTTTTGGGTTGAAGTGTTTGAAGACTCTCTATTCAGATTAATAAAGGCTGGTGCGTAATCATTTCCTTTGACGAAATAACAAACTATTAATGATCTTGCATTGACAGTACAACACGCACATTTCTCAGGGTGCAAGGCTGGGGCTAAGAATTTGCAGGTGTTACCCTGTATGTAGTTCATGAGGGGCTGGGCGAGCATTCATTTAACTTTGCTTTGAAGGACTTCACGTACTAATGGCTGTGTGTGAGCAGAGCCTGGAGAGGCGGCTTGTCACAAGCAAAGCCGGGTAAAAGGCACCCTGGGCTGGAGAGTTAAAGGGACACAGCAGTTCAACAGTCCAGATTATACCCTCTGGGATGTCATACTGGTGTAATGTGTTATGTGCACTCTCCTGCTGCAGCTTCTCCTGGTTGTATCCAGTATCTGGAAGTCCATGAGACTAAAGACCAGTTTCAAGAAGGGAATGATGACAAATTCCTTCACAGAAGCGCCCTCCAATTGACAGGTTGTGTCATCTGTGCTACATGCAGAGGGTGGATCTCCTTTAGTAACTTTTAAATGGAGATAAAATGTTATTGGCCCAAGAATTTACTGAGGCATGCCAGGCCTCTCTTGCTCATTAGGAGCAGCTTCAGCAGTGCAGTTTCTCCTCTTAGTCCCTAGGAAGGTGCATTTCCTCTTCTCCCTGACTGACCTTACCAGCATTAACACAGAATAACGTCCCAAATGCATGGAAAATGAGAGTCAGATTTGTGGATCTATTGATATAGTTGATATAAAAGCATGAGATCACTGTTGAGGTTTTGTATTAGCATTTGATGCACTGGGGTATGTATTACTTCTGAGTATCTACTGGAGATGGAAGTGAAAGTCTTATGGAGAAAGGCACTGTGTTATTGACTGTGTTGGAGGTAGTATGAAGGTGGAAAGAAATGCACAAGGCTGTTTCCTTAATTTCCCCCCCCTCCCCATGCCTAAAAGGTTTTAGGTGGATGGGATGTGTTGTGCTGCAGCTTTAACTGCCACTAAACATAGGTTTTGTTTTCAAATAACATTCTGTATAACTGCCATTGTGCCGCAGTCTTGAATAGTTCATTCTCTGTGCCTGCCATTCAGTCTCTGGTGTGTCTTCCAAGACTAACAATGAGTATCAGCTAGTGCCAGCTGTGATGGCAGCTTTGGGAGCCAGGCATAAGTCCAACTTGAACTAGACTTAGCGCTATAGCTCTTTGGGCAACCCATCACTGTCATGTGATAAAAGCTGAGGAGGTAACATAGCACATTATAAGTGTGGTGTGAAAGTGACAATCCCCAGGAATGAACGTTGCTTATGCACAGCTTTTAATACATTCACTTGATACATTCATACACTTCCTTGCATTGACCAGGAAAGATGGTGCCCAAAATTAGGAGCTTTCAGCAAGAATAACAGGCAACAATATGTGACAAAGTTCCTCCTCTATCTTGGTGGGTCCTGGGCTTATTGGCGAATTTTCTTGCCTCAGAGATTCACCATGTGGGTTGGGGAACAGCCCAGAGACCTTCCCCTCTGGAAGAACCCACAGTCCAGGTCAATTGGGAGGAAATTGGGGGGAACCCGGGCCCACCCTCTACTCCAGGTTCCAGCCCAGGGCCCTGTGGACTGCAGCAGTCTATAGTGCCTCCTGTAACAGCTGCATGACAGCTACAACTCCCTGGGCTACTTCCCCATGGCCTCCTCCAAACACCTTCCTTATTCTTACCACAGGACCTTCTTCCTGGTGTCTGATAACGCTTATGCTCCTCAGTCCTCCAGCAGCACACCCTCTTACTCTCAGCTCCTTGCACCTCTTGCTCCCAGCTCCTCACACTCCCACCACAAACTGAAGTGAGCTCCTTTTTAAAACCCAGGTGCCCTGATTAGCCTGCCTTAATTGATTCTAGCAGCTTCTTCTTAATTGGCTCCAGGTGTCCTAATTAGCCTGCCTGCCTGCCTTAACTGGTTCTAGCAGGTTCCTAACTACTCTAGTGCAGCCCCTGTTCTGGTCACTCAGGGAACAGAAAACTACTCATCCAGTGACCAGTATATTTGCCCTCTACCAGACTCCTGTACCCCACTGCTCTGGGTCTGTCACAAATACTAGAAACTTGAATTTCACAACATATATCAAACTGAGTAAAACTTTATTTGTATAATGCTTCCATTATTACATTGCCTTAAAGTGAATGCGAAGGGTAGTAAGGTAAATATTTGAATAGACTAATATTAGATTATCCACTGAGCAATCTCCCCTTCAAAATTGAATCTTGTTTTTTGAGGGAGAGGTGATTCTTTTCTCTAATCTTTAAACAGGAGACATGGTTTAAAGCATTAGTATTCATTGCTGTTCTAAAATACATTGTTTTTTTAATGCCTACTTTTTATACTTATCTTTTACTCTTCATTAATTGCAGCATTTCTGTGGAAGCTTGAAAACAAAATTACTTCCTCAGCATATTTCTCTTCTGCTGTAGTGCAAATATGGGCTTTTTATTATTCCTGTTTCCAGTGAAGCTGAAAGTACTGTAACATAGTGCTCAGTTTACTTGCTTTGTGTACTAGCACTGGGTGCTGGGGTTTTGCCTTAGTCATGTTAGTTATATAGCTGCCATATAGGACATCGCTAATTGGATTTACCAAGCATTGCAAGGTACAGCCTGTTCCCTGCTCTCCTTTTTTCTAGTTGAGGAGAGCTGCATCAGATATTTGGGCCTTGATCCTGCAAAGACTCCATGCATGTACAGTACTTATCTTTAAGCACATGGATAGTTCCCTTCAGTTGAGTGGCATCTACTCGGGTGTTTAACTTCAAGTGTGTATGTAAGTCTTTGCAGGTTTGGGGCTTTGAATGTGTCAGCCTCATACTGCTCTGTTTTAACAGTTTTCACAGCTGTAGGATAAGGATAGTCAACGCAGTCAAGCACCAACATGGTGACTACCCAGTTGTGGATTTCCAGTTGCAGAAGAGCAGGGGGTTAGATATGAAGTAGACCAGGATGCCCCTCTAGTACCTATTTGAAAAGTCATTTATTGTGTGACACACATGCACACCAGGGCACTGTCATTTCTAATGATGATCTGGTAGAGGACTGTGAAAAATGTTTTAGATCCTATTGGGTTGATTACTACTGTGGTTGTACTTGTCTTCAATCTGGTTGCGTAGAATAGGTGTAAATGAAGGCTGAATTTGTCCCAATGCACTTAGGTGGGTCCTTTGAAAGCTGTAGCTGATTTTTTGGGTGTATCTTTGGTTTTTTTTATTCATTTTAGCACTGTTGCTGCAAAAGTAAGGATACTCAGCATTGAGAGGGCATTCTCCAGCAGATGAATTCCAAAATATGTCCATCTTAATTGGTATAAACTGCATGACTTGACGGCTTGCTTTTAGCTGTGTTAATATCCTTTGGATTTCAGCAGTATATAGACTACATCAGGGGTCTGCAATGTTTGGCACGCGGCTCGCCAGGGTAAGCACCCTAGCAGGCCGGGCCAGTTTTATTTACCTGCTGACGCGGCAGGTTCGGCCGATCGTGGCCCCCACTGGCCGCGGTTCGCCGTTCTGGGCCGATGAGGGTGGCGGGAAGTGGTGCGGGCGAGCGATGTGCTTACCCTGGAGAGCTGCGTGCCAAATGTTGCCGACTCCTGGACTACATATTCTGCATACGTTCTATCATACACATACACATGTGGGAGCAATTACTAAAGTCTTCAGGTTATGTTGTAGGAGATGTGATATTATAAACATTTTCTTCCTTGTATGAGCACAGGGCTTTTTTTCCTCCTTGTTTATCCTTTTTAAGGTTTTTTTTTTTTTTTTTTACATGCAGACCTGTGCTATATTTGCTAACCTTATGGGAAAATAAGTGCAGACCTTATGGGAAAATGTGATCTATTTTAGAGATGTATTATATTGGTTTGTATTAAAGAATTGTAAGAAGAAAAAAATTAGCAAATTTAAACTCGAAGACAAATCTAAATTGGAACAAGAAGTGTGGTGTCCCCTAGCAGAACTATAGTTCATTCTTAGTTCTAGTTTAAAAAAAGAAGGAAATCCATCTGATGGTTTGTCTGCTTCTTTTCATAGAATCATAGGGTTAGAAGGGAGCGCAAGGGTCATCTAGTCTGACCCCCTGCCAAGATGCAGGATTTGTTCTGGCTAAACCATCCAGGACCATGGGTGGTGGGTGAACCCCTGGTTTGGGGAGGCTAGCCCCTGAGCCCACCCCTTCCACCCGAGGCCCTGCCCCCTTCCACACCCAGGAGCCCAGCCCCCACTGTGCTTGCTTGCCCCTGCTCAGCGTCCTCGGCCCCCCCTCCACTGCGGCCACTGGCCTCTGCCCCAGGCTAGCACCCCCAGCCTCTCGGAGCGCCGGAGAGCCTGGCAGTGTAGCCCCAGCCTCCCCGGCCGTGCCAGCTGGCATGCCCCAGCCTCCTCAGGCCGTGCCACCGGGCCCAACCCCAGTGCTGGGCAGGCAGCGCGGCCGGAGTGGCCCCAGCACTGGGCAGGTGGCGCGGCCCCGGCCTCAGTGCCAGGAGGAGGGGTGGCATGGTGCAGCACGGCCCCGGGGGTGCATCGCGGTCCCCAGCCTGCCTGCCCCAGGGAACAGGAAGCAGGATGGGGCCTGGGGATGGATCATGGGCGGGGGGAGGGGTGTCAGGCCGTTCAGGAAGGCAATGTCTTCCCGTGCCTAGGATACCCACCGCCCATGTCCAGGACAGATGGTGATCCAGCCTCCTCTTGAAAACCACCAGTGAAGGAGATTCCACAACCTTCCTACGCAGTCTGTTCCAGTGTCCTACTGTTCTTACAGTTAGGAAATTTTTCCTGTGATTCAATCTAAATCTGCTATGCTGTAGTTTGAACCTATTGCCTCTTGTCCTGCCCTCTGTGGCAAGAGAGAACAACTTTTCTCCATCTTTTTTAGGGCAGCCTTTCAAGTATTTGAAGACCACTATACATCCCCCCCTTAATTTCCTCTTTTCCAAACTAAACATTCCCAGTTCCTTCAGCCTTTGCTCATATGGCTTGTGTTCCATCCCTTTGATCATCTTTGTTGCGTGCCTCGGGATCCTTTCCATGTTCTCTACAGCCTTTCTATACAGTGGTGACCAAAATTGGACACAGCACTTCAGCTGAGGCCTAACCAGTGCTGAGTAGAGCCGTACAATCACCTCCCGGGACTTGCATGCTATGCCTCTGTTAATGCAACCCCAAATTGTATTTGCTTTTTTTGCAACAGCAAAATAAACAGCATTGTGTGTTTTGATTGAAAATGTATTTGGTTAACTAGTATGACAATTTTATTTTAAGAACCGGTTGATTCTAATAAGCTAATAAAAAAAATTGAAATGAGTCATAGTCTAATATCATGACATGCCAGGCCTAGTACAAATGCAATGATTCTCAAACCTTTAGTGCAAAGAGTGAATTACTCTTTTGGGTTGATAACTTTCTGAGTCATCCTTTTCAGTCCGACATCTTGCCTGCAGCAATTTACAGTGTTTGGTTCCATGGAAGAGGACAATACTAAGGAGGCAAACTGAAAATAAGTTTGGTAAGGTTGTTTGAAGATGATCCTCGTACCCAAAATCCATTTTTAATGTGTCTGCTGTTAAAGAACTTACAGCAAATACACCTTGAATGAAAGTAGGACAAGTCCACGAGGATTGCACACGGGAGTTTGTAGAGGGCAGATCCTGAACGGGGCTACAACTAGCAGGACGTATTATTGCTTGAAAGATGATAAATCCTTCAGTGCTGTGACAGAAGCAGCTTCCTGGACACTTTGATGGTTCTGCAGGGAATATTAGTGGTCTACAGGTGATAGTGAAACTGCTGCGTCCATAGACTGGTGGAACACTTTGCAGGTGGTTGAAAGCAGCTTGGTTGAGATTTTCAAAACTGACTAGGTGATTTAATTAATTTCAAGGGTAGCTGTGTGACTAAATCCCTTGCTTTTTAGTCTTATGCCTTACAACACACCCAAGTATGCATCAACAGACTACTGATGCATACCCTATCTGAGATATTGCAGTATTCCCTTTGCTTACAATAGGAAATACCTTGTGGAATATTGGAGACTATTATGTGGCAAGTGTTTTGAAATGTAGACTTTTTAATGCAGCTGTATAGGGTGAAATTTTCAAAAGAACCAAGTGATTTGGGCATCTAAGTCCCATTAAAGGCAAATGGGGTTTAGGCACAAAAGTCGCTTGTGAACTTCAGAAATTTTTACCCATAACTTGTACAGCCAAAACCAGTAGGCCGTGTAACAGTTCAAGCTGCTCAAGATAAGCAGCCAAGATCACAAACATAAAAATCCAGGAATTAACAGTTAAGTCCTGTTGAATATACAACTGACAGCCAACAATATATGGAATACACAATGTTTATCAAACCTGTTAATTAGTGTCATGATCAGATAGAAATGCAACACACAAACAACCTTAACTTTGCCCTTGTAATATATACCATGTTCCCTCTTTTGTCTTTTAACGCTTCAAGAATGATCCTTCCTATCTTTTTCCCAACACCATTAAGGGTTTCCATAATAATCCCCTTTACTTGGTAATGTAATGTTTTTATTCATGGACTTTTCCTAAGGGCTTTTCAAATGACATAGAGTAATGGCTGTTGTCATAATTATTTCTGATAAATTAGTGTAATTTTACAGAGTCAGTATTACTTCTATTCCCCCATCTTTCCTTTGTCCTAAGAAAGCATGTTGAGAGAGAAGTTTTCCTCCTAATGTGATCCCTTGTCTGTAGCTGCCCCACCATTACCGACCCTTTCTACCCCTCTAACTTGGAGTGCAGCCATCTTTTCACCCTGAGAGTAACTGCCTGCTGATAGGATTGCTTCATATGCAAATACAGCTATTTGTTTGCCGATGTGGACAGTTGACAATGTTTTTCCTCTTAGACTGGCAAGATGAGGAAGGAGCGTTCTCAGGCAGACTGTCAGCCATTCTGTATAGAAGCACTGAAAGTGTGAAATACACAACCGTGTAGGGGTCCATTCTCTCACTGACATGTTTGCAAATCCCATTAACATTTCTGGGACTTAATACATAGATAGCAATTCAGCTAAACTACAGTAACTGAACTTCCCCGCCTGCAGGTCCTCCTAGGCCCTGTCTACACTAGCACTTATTGTGGTATAATTTGTGTCACTCGGGGGTATGAAAAAGCCACCCTCTGAGCGACTTAAGTTACACCAACCTAAGCGCCGATGGAGAGCGTCTCCCGCCAACATAGCTACTGCCGCTCGCGGGGGCTGGAGTAGTTAAGCTGACAGGAGAGCTGTCTCCCATTGGCTTAGAAGCAGCTACATTAGAGCGCTTATAGAGGCCCAGCTGCAGCTCTGCCGCTGTAAGTTTTCTAGTGTTGTCGTAGCCTTAGTCTCGCTGCTCTCCTCGCCTTTTCTCTTGTCCTAACCCTGCCTCTCCAACACCAGTTCCTTATTTATTTGAGTTAATCCCCAATTCCTACAATACTTACTTTGTAGGTGTGTACGTCTGTTTGAGTTGTGTTTAGTTGCCGTTTTTAAAGAACAATTAAAAATAAATTTAAAATGTATAGTAATCAAATTCTTAAAATGTTAAATAAATAAATGGCTACCTACAGGGCAGGCTCTGGCTCCCTCCTGGAGCAAATGGGTGAAAGAGGCCATAAAACCAGAGAATCTGAGTTTGGGCTGCTTTCTTCCCCCTCCCTTTAATTCCTGGAGGTGCCTGCCTTTCTGAGATTGTGGGCAGGTATGTATTCTGTCGCTATACAAGTGCAATTGGGTATTTTAAAAAGAGCAGCGTCTGGCTGACCTCTGTAATCTCAAGGGGAGTAGGGATTGTCTGTGGAAAAAGAGCAACATGACAGGCAACTATTTCTGCAGAGCCACAGTGACAGAATCTTTGTGGGACAGAGATGGTTTCTTGTGAGGCGGGAACAAATAATTAGTCAGTCCAAACCTTCTCCTCAGCATTTGATTTGTGAATTCGGTTTTCTTCCTCAAACGCGTTGCTGCCAGTGTTTGGAGGTTGTAGTTGTGGAGGCGGTGCATGTGTTTGCATTGTTCAACTGAAACAATTCATCAGAAGAAATCAAATATGCTGGACTTAATGTGTAGAGTCCAATCCATAATGCAAAGCGATGTAGCTCACTACAGCACGGTGTGCAAAATAAATGGGGAGGAAAAAAAGATCAGGAGTTTAGACAGGAAAGAAATGTGACCTTTCGAAAAGAAAAGCCCAGTATAATAGAACCTATTGTGCACAACCAATCCTCAAGGGGGGACACAGGCATTTCAGATAAAATGGAGTTAATAAAATTGGGGCTCAATTGTAATAAAATACATTTTTAAAATTAAGACATTATCAAATTAGCATGTGGTCACACTCCATTTCCCAGTGGCGATCGCAGCAATGCCCACTGCCATTGGCACATCTTTGTTGTCAGTCTCAGCAGAAAAGGACAAATATGGAATGAATGGAGCCTCTGAACTATCTTTTCTTTCCTAAAGATGATCCCAACCAATCAGGATGGAGCTAGTTCCCAAGGCCTTAACCACCTTGCACTACTGCTGCTGCCCAGGCGGCTGTACCTGTTCTGTGGATTAATGGAAGACTTCAGAGTCTCCTGGGCTGGCAATCTGTCACCTTTCATGAGCCGTGAATTCACACCCCAAAAATAAAACACCCCACTGCTGGATAGGAACTCATGGAATTGCGTCCTCTTGGAAGGACCCTATCTGGGGTCCTGCTATAAAGTGATAGATTGTATTGTAGTAATGCTGTCACTGTTTTATTAAAGTCATAAAACAGAACTACATTTTCATTTTATAGCACCTCTCTGATAATGGCGTTAGCCACTTCAACAAAACACCAACATGCACAAAGCAATAAAACACCCAGATTAAAAGACTGAAAATTCTTAAAAGATTAAAACCTAAATTAAAATAATTCTGAAAACCATAAAATAAAATCTTTGCACTGGGGCTGATGGCTTTTTGCAATAAATGTGATATAAAAAGTGGTTCATTCTGTGGTTGCTGTATGGCCAAACACCGCCATAGGAAAATGAGGTTTGTTTAGTAAACATGTTAGCTAATGTGCTTACTAAGACATTTTTAAAACTCCTTTAGCACCTAATGGAGACAAAACAGTGGCATTTAAAAATGTGTTACCGGGTCATTGTTAACCCTAGGTGAGGCCATGCATTTTTAAACATCACTTTGTCTGCAGTAGGTGCTAAGAGGTGTTTTAAAATGTGTTAAGGTGTTTTGAAAAACAACCTCCTAGCCATGGGCATAATGGTGGAGAGAAGAATAAAAATCGGACAAGAAGAATAAAATGAAATCCTTAAGAGGAAAAGAGAAAACATATATGAAAATGCATCTGCTGTAACTATTTAGGAACTTAGATTGCACCTATCACCATGGAGTTTAAGCACCTTACAGAATTACATAAATCTGCTGGAGTGGTCAAGTACCTTTTCTGCCACATAAGGTTTGAGCTAGTATTTGCCAACTCACTGTCGTTCCTTGATTTTGCTTTCTTAAAAGAGACACGTGTTGTGGGGGAGGGAGGCGAGTGTGAGGCTGACATGTTGATACAACTTTTGAAGTGAAAAGGGTCCATGAAACTTCCCTAAAAAAAAAAATGATAAAGGATTGTTGAAATCTACATTTTTATTCTGTATTCCTGTTAACGGCACACACAGTGCCATCATGCTATAATTTGATTCTGGTGACACTGAAGTTGAAAGGCAATTTCAGTGAAAGTGAATATGAGATGATGGATTTCATGGTTCTAAGGTAAGGAAGGCGTGAGAGTAGCAGAATAAGGACAATGGACTTCAAAAAAGCAGATTTTTAACAAACTCCGAGAACTGGTAGGTAAGGTCTCATGGGAAGAAAATCTAAGGAACAAAGGAGCACAGGAGAGCTGGCAATTTCTCAAGAAGACCGTATTAAATGCACAACTGCAACTGTTTCGATGTGAAGGAAAGATAGAAAGAATGTAGGGTTGCCAACATTGTATTTCAAAAATAAGGGACTGTTTTCTTAGCACCCCTGCCCACCCCTCCTCCTGATATTATGATCATTATTATTGTGACAGGTTGCCCCACTTTGAGATGCCGCCTGATGTGCTGGGATACCACTGAGCCTGCCTGTTCTACCAGCCTGGGCACCCTTTTTACGTGTCTTGCTGAGCCAGGCTATCAAGCCTCCTCCAGTACACACACAGGCAGGGCCACACCCAACTGCAGAACACACTGAGATCAGCTCTGGGAAGGCTCTGCTTAAGGGGCTTGCCCCAGCACTCAGGTGTCCACCTCCCTTCAAGTGCAGACCCAAAGGAATATTATGAAATCAGCCTCCTCCCTCAATGTGGAGGAAGATATGCACAGCCTTTTATCCCCCCCCCCATTATGAAATGTATGAACGGTGTTATGTTATAAACAAGAAATAAGTTTATTAACTACAAAAGGTGAATTTTAAGTGGTTAAAGGGATAGCAAACAGTACAAAGCAGATTACTGAGCAAATAGAACAAAACACCAAACTAAGCTTGATTCACTAAAGAAATTGGTTACAAAATTTAATTTCTCACCGTAGATACTGTTGCAGGCAGATTACAGAAAGTCCTGAAAGGCAGCTGCACTGGTCTGCAGCTTGAGACCTCAGGTATTATTACTCACAAGCTAGATGCCCTTCCAGCTTGGGCTCAACCCTTCTCCCCCAGTTCAGTTCTTGCTTCCAGGTGTGTTTCAGTGTCTCTTTGGATGGGGAGGCAGAGGAGAACCATGATGATGTCACTCCCCTGCCTTATACCGCTCTTGTGTAAGACGGGAACCCTTTGTCTTCCAGTGGAAAACCACTAGCATTTCAAAAGGGGAGGAGGGGTATCCAGTACCAGCTTACTCAGACCCGTGTCTCTGCCTGGCTGTGGCAGCCATTACTCATAGGCTGTCTCCAGTGTCCACAGGAAGACTAAGCTCTTTTATAGTCCACTGTCTTTGCTAATGGGCAATTAGCCCTATCTGGCTTTCTCATTGTTGTACCTGAAGGGCTAGTTGGAGGTGACACCCAAAGTAACCCATTTGGAATACAGATACATAGTCAATATTCCTAACCTCAGAAACACAAATGATACAGGCATATAAATTGGATAATCACATTCAGTAAATCATAATCTTTCTAATGATATTTTACCTGAGCCATCTTGCATAAAGTACATCTTACTTATGTCATATCCATATCATAAGCATATTTCCGTAAACATATGGAATGTAACGTCACACCTCCCCTCTGAAATTACTGCCAGAGGATTGGTCCCTGACCAATGTGTAGGCAGTATGCTCAATTTCCTCTTTTCTAGATAAGGCATCTGCTTCCATTTTTTCCTTCCCTTTAATGTGCACAATCTCCAAGTATTACCAAGCACTCTAATGTCATCCCCTGGTCCCTGTCAGCATTGGTGGCTAAATGCCAAGACACCTACACTTTTTAAAAGATATTGATATCTGCATTGTGTTCACACTGCTACACACCAAAATGTTTTCAGACAACCTGGGAACAGAAACCCAGAACTTTGCAAAAGTTGCTGGCAGGGACCAGGGGAGCAAGAGGGAACTCCTAGCTGGCTGCTGGCACTGAGAAGAAAAGCTGAAGCCAGAAAGAGTGAAGAGTCTCCAGAGAGGAAGCCCTGGGGGCACAGCCCCATTGTAGGATTGAAGGACTATTTGAAGCCTAGCCCAGAAGGGGTTGTGGGACTGAATTAGGACTGAGCCCAGGGAGGGCTGCAGGAAGACAGTATCTCCAGGGAGGAAGCCCTGGGAGTATGGCCCCATACCAGGGCCAGAACTATTTAAAGACTGAGCCTGGGATGGGCTACAGATATGCCAACAGAGGGGCACTGGGATAGGCCCATGGTGAACTGTATACCCCAGAAGGGATCTGTTTGTTTCATATACTGTCTGTGTGAGAGACTCAGCTGGAAATCCTGCCTGAGAAACCACTGACAGGGTCACCGCAAACTGAGAGAGTGCAGGCACACGCACTCAGCCAGGAGGTGCTCGCGAGAGATGGGTGGCCGCCCCGTTACAGGGAGTTATTGAGAATATTTTTTACACTGGAAGCTATCTTTTTATTTGTGTGGGGACTTAGCCTAAATATTAGGTGCAGAGGGTATTGTTCTCCTGGGGGATCTTCCTCTCCTGAACCCCTTTTCCCCGGGGAGGTTGTTCTTGCAGAATCTTTATTAAGCTGGCTCTTTCCTGATGATTTTTCCAGCGTATGCTGTTGTCAAGTCTTGTAGCAGATCACTTGGCAAGCATCTGCTTCAAGATTTGAATTTGTGCTAATGCCCAAATTCATTTCCTTCTGAATATTTGATGGGAAATATAAACCTTATATTTTCCTAGGGTGACCAGTTGTCCCAATTTTATAGGGACAGTCCTGATTTTGGGGCCTTTTCTTATATAGGCTCCTATTATCCCCCACCCCCTGTCCTGATTCTTGCTGTCTGGTCACCCTATATTTTCCTCACCTTAAAGACCACAGGGGCCCCTGCCTCTGGTTATTCACTACATATTTAAGGTTTCTACCATCTGTTATTGTGTGTAGCAGTTTGAGAAATGTGTACAGTTCTCCTGGGTGTAAGAAACTCTCTCCTACTGTTCTGTTGTTTCCTCTTCCATGACTGAAGAATCTTTGTGTTTTTGGAGCTTTTTAATTTTCAAGAGCTAGAATCCCGTCAATATGGTATCTTTACAGAAGGGATCATTGCTGGTGTATTGTTCTGCTTCTCTGTAGATATCATTTGATGGGGACCCTACTAATCCTCCTCTCAGCGTTGAAAAGTGTGCGGGGTGCGAGTTGGGGGGGGGATCAACATTTTCCATGACTTTTTTCCTGATGGTCTTGTCCTATCATGTGAATATTCTTTGGGCATCTGTTACACTTAGAATTTGGGGAGCCCTTAGCTCCCTGCTCATTAAAGAAATGAACTGGAATGAGGAGATGGAAGGGACAGTACCTAGGTACAGGCCTATTGATTGCCAAACAGACTTGCCTCCTTGTGTCTTTAAAGGGGCAATAATCTTTGAAAGCCAGGTGAGTTCTCACCTGTCTCATGCTGGAGAGCTGAGACCCCAGTATAGGAACTCTGGAAGCATGTTATCTTAGAGAAACAGAATTACAGCTGAATAGTTACCCACCTTGTCACACACACCCCCACGCCAGGCCTCCCTCCTAACTCCCCCTCCCGCTCTGAATAATCTGTTGAATCTATCAAAAGCCTCAGCACTGGACTAGACTGTCTCTCCCCTCCCAATTCAGCCCCAATGTGAGTATAACACCACTGCAGTCCATAGAGTTGCATTTGCTGACACAGAACTGAATCTAGCTTGTGATCCTACTCAGATGCTGGATGGACTTATACTTTTTTTTCCCCTTGGGTGTTTTCACTCCTTCCTCCACAAAGGAAGTTTGTTGTTAACTTTTATTTAGATTTTTGTGTGCAAGTATCAAGGTGCTTTACCAAAGCAAATACTGAATCAGCAAAAATACTTAACAAAAAATGTATATGGGTGGCACCCCTTTTTTCAAATCACATTATCCTGATTGTCTTGCATTTTTTTTCTATTTGAATTGCCATGTGATTTTATAGTGGCTGATATCTCACTAGAATTAGAAGCGTACATCTTTAAACTATTTGAAAGTTGGGATTCAAAGGTTACCTTATGATATAAACCGTGTGTGACAAAGTGGGGATATTTTGGAGGCCTGCTTGTGCCTCAGTTTCCCCTCAGTGCTGCATTATTACCCTGTGGGGGTGGAAAGGAACTGTCTGCTCACAGGGTGGGCTCAGAGACATGGGTGTGGGTGTGGCTTATCTGTCTGGGGCTTGGTCCCCATATCAGTGGAGCATTTGAAAAGAGAGTAGCAAATCCAGTTGCCAGGACATTGCCACTTAGCAGCCAACGACCTAGAGGGATTTGGATTTCCCCACCTCTTAGCAGGGAGACTGAGCAGCATTCCCCAGTGGAGAAGAAAGGACTAGACCAGTAGTTCCCAAACTGGGGTTCGTGAAATGTTACAGGGGGTTCTCGGGAAAAAATTCCCTAATGGCGGACAGAGCTGTCCTTAGGGACCCCGGGCAGCACAGCCCCAGCAGCCTCGGAGCCCCTGGACTTCCAAGAGCTAAGCAGATCAAAGCAAGTATATCTATCATACTGAGGAGATTTAAACTTCAAGACTCCTTATAAGAAATGGAAAGGGAGGTGGATATTTTTTGCTGTTTTTAAAATTAAATAGGCAGCTAGGATTGTTTTTAAAATTATTATGAAGAACAAGTTTAAGCTTTGTTGTAACATGCGTTGTTTGCTTGAACTGCTCAAGACCTGAATGCTTGTATAAGAGGAACTCTTTGAGTTGGCTTCTTAGATACCTTCATGCTGTTTCACATCTGATACTTCTTGATGAAACATAGGAGCCTTGTCTTATAACAAGCTTATTCAAAGTGATACAAGCTACGAAAGTGAGATCTTGGAAGAGTGTTGCCATTTTCATAATGTAATAAAAATACTGTAATGATAAATAATAATTAATAATAAATAGTGTCTAATAAGCATGTCATAAACACAAATTTTATATTTCCAAGATCATTGCTTTTATAATTTATACTTAGGTAAAGGAGAAAATCCCTGGAAATATTTTTTTTTAGGAGGGGGTTCGCGAGACGACATTTTGGTGAAAGGGGTTCACAGGTTGTTAAAGTTTGGGAACCACTGGACTAGACCGTGTGAGGTAGGGGGATAAGAGATGGCTGCTGGAAAAAGTCAGGGCTCTCACTTGGAGTCTGACAAAGGAGAGACAGATGGAGAGACAGACAGAGCTTGAACCAAGGGGTTGGCTACAGCGTGGCTAGGCTCTGAGCTAACTGGAACGAGCCATGCTTTGTATGGTCCATTCTCTATACTATCCTAAGGACTTCCTATGCTATGTTCCAGTGAACTAACAAACCAACCGTTCTGACACTGCTGTGCGAGTGTTACTGAAAATGTTTGGTGCATTAATCCCTGAAGAGTGTATAATTCTCCATCAGGAGTCTGTCTCAGTTGAATTCGCTGGACGGAGCTCATGGTGTGAAGCAGGAGTGCTGAAGGTCCAGAGATCCAGTCTAAGGAGGTAGTGAAGCCCCAGGACTTACCATGGAGGAAGAGTGAGATCCGCAGCGGGTCAGGGACACCAAAGGGGTTCCTTCTAGAGCCTATTCCAAGGCTGGGTCTCTAGCATCAATCCTGTGGATCCATGACACCATACTGCTATAATCGTGGGAATTCAAAGGGTGTGTTTGAAGGAAGTGCAGCATGAGTGCAAGAATGTTAATTTAAGGCCCGATGACTTGTGACTTGCTAGGGTTAGTAGACAAAAGCTTTTTATACCATGGCAATATCAGTTTACAAATGGTATACAGAACTGGTTTGTATTCCTCTTGTTTCATGCGATACAGTATTACACCTTCAGAATGATCACTGCTCTTCTGGTCTAGCAGCACTGCTTCAGACTGGTCTTGAACTGAATATACATATGTTGAAAGTTACACTGGTCTAAGGTCTAGTATAACTTTCACTTCCTTATTAAGCAACTACAAATTCCATTTTTTAATTTTAAAAAAGCCCTAGGGAAGTTAGGAAGAGGAGGGAACGATGACTCTAGGTGAGTTAGACAGCTGGAGATGGTATGTCTAGGCTCGCCTAAATATTTCTTAAAAAAAAAAAACCCAAAATGTTAAATTTAATTTAATCTTCTCAAGGAAAGCCTTCGGTGTTTTGTAGTCAATAAATCTAGAGGTTAAACCTGTCCGAAAGACAGAGGTTTGTTTGTCTTTGAGTTGTGGCTGTCGACAACTTGATAAGCTGCAGGTGTCCGTGACATTCTTGGAAAGTATGGACGAGGCAGTGTCATCCTTCCAGTGTCCTTCCAGAGCCATCAGCTTCTAGGGTGGAATGAGTTATAAATACTGAATGTAGCATACAGTACAGCACATGGAGGAGTTGCAGATGCCACAGTATGTTCTTAAAACTCTGGTCGACAGCTGTGTGCTACGGGAAAGACACACAGCTGTTGATGAACCAGATACAGTCTGTGGACATATGATTGACGTACCAGCAAGCAAAGTTTATTCTCTGCCTGCTTTTTATTTAAGGAACCGTTTCTTATGGAGCTTCTTACGTGAGTATATGAAGATCAGAAACAAGTGTAAACACTAAATCTAAACAAGGTATTAGGGCTCTGCGCTGCCCCCAAACATTCTGTGTCCTGCCACAAGTTAGGTATTGAGCACCATTTCACCCAGGCCTATCTTAGGCTATCTCCTAACTGTAGGGTTACCATTTGTCCGGATTCCCCCGGACATGTCCAGATTTTTGAACTAAAAATAGCATCCGGGGGAATTTGTTAATGTCCGGACTCCGCCCCCCCCCCATGCAGAGCACACGCGGCTAACAGGGCAGCTGGATGGTGCCACTTACATGGGGCTCCGACAGCGAGAGAGAGTCCCTCCTCCCCCCTGCAGCAGAGCTCACTCACTCCCTCCCTCCCTGCATTTACCTCCGGCAGTCTGGAGCTCCTCCCCTGCTGCTGCCCAGCGTGCCGGGAGAACGGCTCAGAAAGTTCCTGAGCAAGCTCACAGAGAGACCTTAGGCAAACCAAAGGGCAGGACAGGGGCGGGGCTCCTCCCATCCTCTTTTTTGCTTGCTGAAATATGGTAACCCTACCTAACTGAAGCCCTGCGATAAACAGCAGGAGGAAGAAGTCTGAGCAGAGCAATAGCTGTTTCTCTTTCTAGGAATGGCTTGCACAAAATGAAGCACTGAATTGTTTAGGATGGTAGTTTGTGTCTCGTCTATTTTCCTGCATGCAGTTTGCAATCTTATCCTGTGAAAGAGACAGTGAGGCTAACTCACAATGGTGAACTACTGACTTAGAAGCAATTTTGTCTTTCTGTGCCTATATAACTTGCATGTTTGTTCTATCTTTATCTAAAATGTAGTAGCTGGAATCCTTGTAATGTTGTCCGCGCGTGCACATACACTACACTTTGATTCGTATCTCAATTTGTCTTTCAAACTTAAACAGGTGACTTCTGGCATTCCATGGTTAACTAGTCCCCCAAATGGCAGATGAGCTATTAAGTCTGTTATAATTACGTTTAGGCTAAGCACCAGAATTGTTAGGTTTTTTTCCCCCTCCTTTTGTCGCTTATGGAAATTTTGTTTCTGCACTTCTCATGCTCACCAATCTATTGCTATGCTGAATGTGTGAGGCATAATATATTGTGCTGGATTTAATGAACATCCGCTGAATACTAATAGTGTGGATGTTGATTATGGACAATAAGTCTATCCCGGCTTTGATAGCAACGTGAGCTTCTTTGCACAGTGTAGTGCAGAACTGGGATTTCTTTCTGCTTTCTTTCAGTATTTGCAATTTAGGCAAGTGCGTGTAAAGTTTCATGGAGGTCTGAAGGTGAAACTAGTGGCTACTACTGGAGAAGATACGGTGGTGAAGAGAGAGAAAAATACTCAAGAGAGTAGTGGAGGAGACGACAACTTAAACATATGTCAGCCAATATACTCCCTAAGGTTTCAGTTGTACAGAACAGTACAGCCGGTATCATTCACAAGGTAGTATGATGGATCTGCTAAGCAGACTCTCATCAGCCCCCTCCCTCACTGGATATCCCCTTCCTCTTGGCCAGGAAAGGGGAAAGCTCCTGAACCTGGAAGTGGCTGCCTACCAGGCTCTGTTGGGGAGCAGCAGCCGCATGGGTAGCCAGGAATTGCAGAGAAGCTGGATGCAGAGAGGAATCCCCGGGAACTGTACACAGAGCCACCTGCGGAACAGGCCTCTGAGTGTGCTAGATTCTACAGCCTAGGTGTAGGTCTGCCTGGGACTTATGGGGGAGCAGCAGTGACTGGTCAGGGAGCCAGTGCAGAGGAGCCCACAGGTGAGACACCTAGCCTGACCTGGAACCCTGCAAGATCCTATGTGCTAGAATAGGGACTGGACTGGAGAGGTCATCCCAGGTACTAGGCCTGAAGAGCCCTGACTCTTGATTGGTCTACTGCTGGGGCCAAAGTGGCTAGAAATATAAAGAATACAAAAAAAAAAAAAAACGAGGGGAGGGAAAAAAGTAACTAGCAGGAAGATGATATTGAGGGCTGTGCACGGTAAATACTTTAGCCTTAAAGACTTGCACCTAACCCACATCTTTTACATTCTCTTCACTAATACTGTGCATTGATATACTTGGCTAAATTGAACTGCTTAATATCACCACCATTTTATAGCACATTTCCTCACCAATTAATCTCAGAATCCAAGAGATTTAAAATGACAGGGCCTTCCCTATAAGTGACACTTAAAGGGATAATGTCAGATCAAATTTGACTCGATATTCAGATTTGATAAAAATATTTGTTTACAAAAAATATAAATAAGTTCATTTTAAAAAATTCCAATGGACATGTTTTGTTACCCAAACAAACATCTCCCTGAATGTCTGCAATCCAAAGATTGAAGGATTATGTTAGAATGTGAGTTTGAATTTGAAAACTGACTACAGAATTTGAAACTGACTACAGTAACTC